>NW_009259787.1:509128-526595 GCF_000687185.1 Egretta garzetta | reverse complement strand
TTGCAAACACAAACACTAGAGTACCCCACAGAGAAGACCTGTGAAAAATTGGTAACATCAGACAAAACAGAGCCAAATAATACCTTAGTGGATGTGAAATAGAAGCCAGTCTGTGTTTCTTTTCTTGGACATTTTAGGGGTTTTTATAGTTATGTAAAATATTATAGTGCAGTTAAATAAAGATTTTTTTCAGTGCTATTATATTCAAATTCCAATTTTAAGCTATTTTTAAGGAAATCTTTAAGAAAAAAAGTCATCTAGGGATGCTTATCCTGGACAGTTCCCTCCCAGATAGCAGTTATACAGGACATGAGAGATAACTGCCATTTTAAGAACCATTGTGAGGCTTTGTATTAAAGAGTTTACATCTGAGAGTGAGGGTGAAGAAAGCAGGAGGTGGCTCATATGGGAGAATTCACACATGTCTCCTTTTCTTCACAAATAAATGAAATATGAAAGAATTGCAGAGCACATCAAGGCCACATGAGTATTTGAGCAACCGTATACAACAAGCTAAAACTAACTACATATGAAAACTGGCAGTCTGAGACTAGCTTCTGAAAAAACAGAGCACAATGGGAGCCAAAGCAAAGCTCCCAGGCTACTTAGACTGATACTGTTTGTAGCGGTATGTAGAGACATTTTAGTCCTGCCCTCAAGATCTTAAAAGACAAGACAAAGGATGAAATAAAAGAAATGTTTTCTTCATTTAGCAGATGGGGAACTGCAGCAAGAATACATACTTTTTTTTTTTTTTCCAGCATATTACAATGTAAGGCAAGCTACTGCAAGACATGAGATGTGTTTTTCCTTAGAATGTGTTATAATGATTTTTTTCTCCGTTTTTCTGTTTGTTTGATGAATTCCTTGCAGTTGCCAGACAGCAATGCATTTCTATCTGAAGTAGCAAAATAAGGTGGGAAATAATTTCCTCATGCTATTTCTGTATGGCTTGTAAAGCTAAGGCTTCCTAGATACAAACTCCACTGCATGGGCTGGGAAGTGAATACAACCTCATATACAATCATTTCACGCTTCAGTTCTGCTTGATTTTTCATGCTGTTTGAACCCTAATTTAAGTGTGAAGTTCACTTAATTTGAATTTGGACTTTGGGAGTGCTTTTAAAGAATGTGTTTGGGTTTTGATTTGTTATTTAATCCTTTCTTCCAAGGGTAATGAAGAAAATCAGGACTGAACTGAGTGACCAGGTATAGCCAAAGGAGTTTCTTTCACATTGCCTTCGTCCTTACTTCATTAAACTGTAATCTTTCCTTGTTTGAGTCATTAGCACAATTCTTCTATCACCACTTTTATTCCACGCAGAGTACCTGTGGCTGAAAAGTCTGATCCCAAGAAGTGACTTCAGAAATTGCCAAGTTATCGGTAAATCTAACTGCAGTACTCTATCAAAAATGAACTTAATAATATAATGAATTCCTGAAATCCACCAGTTGTCAGTCAAATAATAATATCTTAGACATTTGTGCAGAGCAAGGGTAAATAAAAGTTACATGCCCATCAGGAAAAAGAAATCAAGAGTTTTGGAATAAATATAAATTCTCTCATCATCTCTAATTGTCACTTGCTGTAGATGTCAAACTAACAGAGTAGCAGAATCTAATTTCCTTGTTTGATTCACCATGAAATTAAACTGAACCGACAATTTTTATTTTCACCTGGCAAAATTCATCCAACACTATTTAAATCTAGCTAATCAAGTACAGTTATCTGCTGCACACAGTCATCTCTCCTACCACACCTCTGATTTGCAGTATCCCACATCCGCAGCTTCTTCTGACAGCCTGGCATTGGATTACATTTGCAATCTTGCAAAGTGTAAAGGAATGCATGGACGTAGTTAGCAAAGCAGCCAGCAAATGTATAAAGTTGTCGAGCAACTGCTGAAAGGTGATGGGCAGGAGGGAAAAATAAAAGTGTTTGAAATACGGAAAATAAAACGAGTGTGCAGAAAAAATCTCAGGGATTATCCTTGAATGCATAACAACCAAACCTAATGTTTTTTCTTCATGAATAAGTACTTTATTATCATTAATACCCGGCTATTCAAAAATATGAAAAGCAATAGTTGGTATCTAGAATGTCCCAAATCCCGTAGTATGTCAAACGTTATGCTATACCGGCTGCAGTACAGCTATAAACACAATGAAGCTGCAGTCAGACTACATACACTGATATGTCTTAACTGGCTGAGCCATAGGCCCAGCTGTGATAGCTCTGGTTGTAACAACTCAAGTCATCTTTCAAGAGATGCGTCCGGTCATCTACAAATTATATTTTCCCTCAATAAATATTCCAGAGTTTGATGTCAACGAAGTCTAGTGGTCACATCTCCCTCCAAAAGAGAAGAAGGGGGCTGTGTATAATATGAAAAGTATTCGACCTCTTGTATTCCCCTGTAAATGAAAGCTTCTCTCCTTTTGACACTGAGAGCAGAAGGTATGATGTATGCTGTAAATGGTGAGATGGAGTCTGCGTATACTTCTCTGTAAACTCATAAAATATGATTATGCTGGAGAGCCACCTGAGGCTTCTGTTTCCTCCTTCCTAGGAAGAGGAGGACAGAAGACACACATAGAGCTATAGAGAACAAAATACTGCTTCCTCGGCTCCTCTTCACCCAACTTTGTCACCAGCGAGAGGAGGGAGTGGCAGGTCACTGGGCTGCAATTTCTTCTCTGCAGTTCCCCTGGGGTGAGGCAGCGCATTGCAGACTATGTCCTTAGGGCAGGACCTAGCTCAGCCACTTTGTTTTAGCAACTGCCTTCTTGGCAACTTTGTTCCAAGGACAAACTGTTTTCTTGTTGAAAAATTGTGCAAATAAGTTAGAGGGAATGGAAAGCATCAAAGGGATTATTAACTATTCTCTTTCCCCATTAAAGTAACACAGCTATATTTTGGCTCACTTAAAGTGCAATTTTGCTTTACTCTGTTTCTCCCCACCCAGCAGGTTTCTTCTGTTAGAAACAGCCTGACACCCTCAAGCTTCCCTTCTAATGAGGTAAATCAGCTAAATGTTAAAGAGTCAATGGGATAATATCTGACAGAGGATTTACATTAGAACACGGAGAAAAGTGGCAGCTTGCTTTCAAGGCTGAAGAATTCATTCCCTTGAATCAATCCAGAAATTACAAATACAATTTCACAATTACGTTGCCTGTAATCACAGTGCCATTCCAGGTAGATAACGGTCCAAAACATATGATCGAGATGTGCTTGACTATTTTGAGGGGAGACTCAGGTTTTTAAGAGGTGCATATTCTCCCTCCCAGCCTGCACTGAAGCTCTTATTAGCTTCACACACTTCTCATTCTTTCTTACCTGCCTTCTTTACAACATTTTTTCCTCCATCAAAGAAAACAATTCACCTCAACTCAGCAAGCTAAGAACATTTTTTTCCTCCAAGGCTGCCAAATTGTTTCATGGATCATCCAACTCAGACCACAAAAGCCTGTTGTTTCCAACATCTCCTAACTGGAATGATTTCCCTTCCAGGAACTTTTTCATTGCCTTCTGTCCTTCTCCTTCAACTTCCTGTGCATCTGTTCCCTGTCTTTGGGGAATCCAAATCCTCACATGGCAATGCAACAGACAGGGCCTTCTTACATATTATTTTATTTTAAGCAACTTTAGTGTATTTAACCAATCTCACCAGAATTTCAATTTTGTATTCCAGTTATTAAACTAAGTTTAACTACTACCAAGTACTGAAGTTAACGTAAGATGCTGTATAACTTCCATTGTTTTCTAGTAATGTCACTTTTCAGTCATTCTGTTATTACCTCAGAATAATGCAACTTATTTCATCCTGACTAGACTTTCTGTCATAAAAACATTGAATAAATGTTAAGCTGATACAGAATGAAAAGTGTACTTTTATGCTGTACGTGAAAATTGTTATATTCTCTTTTGTTGGAAGTGACATAATTTGTCTATGTTAACAGAGGAAATACGTACTTTATTCCTTTATGAACATCTTTTCTCTTGAGTAAATTAATGCAGTGCCTTGGAAAGAGAAGACGTTATGCATCAAATTCATGCCTGGTGGAACTCCTTTGAAGATTATGAAGTTAAACCAGAGATTAATTTGGTCCCATATGCACACAAAAAACAGTCAGATTGCCAGACAGTTAGACCAGCAAGAGCATTTTATGGTGAAAGCCAAGAGCAGCTAATGAGAAAAAGACAATGGTTTATTTTGGAAAAAAATGTCTTATGCTTTAGTTTGTAGTGTCCTGAGAGTTAACGACATTACTTATTTCTTCAATGGAATTAAAATTTTGGAAGTTATTAAGAACAGAAAAAGGTTAAACCAATTAGATTCTGTGTTTGAAAAAAAAATGCAACTAAAGTATAGTATGAGAGTTTTATTCCTTGTACTATAAGTGTTAGGGAAGCAGTCTTCTCTGATTAAGAACTGGATACTGCAAGAAGACAGATACATCTAGTACTAGCAAATTATAATGGACAGTGAGCTGGCAAAATGAAAAGTTGCGTGTAAGTACAAACAACTCTAGATCCTGAAATACCACATTCTTCAAGCAGCACAAGTGGGCTCTGCCATATCTTAACATGATAGAAAAGACACTAAAAATCTTGAAGGCCATAACACACTGTCCTTGCTTACCCAAATGCTTCCAACTAGTTCCATATGACAGTTTTCCAAGTGGGGTTGACAGACTTGTGTGCATGAGTTTCCTCTTACAGGATTTGAATAATCAACACCACACAATCACACTTTCCAACAATAAAAAATGACTCTAAATTTAACCCTATGTGGAGCTCATACATAAGCTTGCACATTTGTCTCCTAAAGAAAGAAAAGGTGAGGAGTTTCTCCATTTATTTCACCCAATTTCATGTTGAATGATTATCTGTAAATGTTATTTGTTAACCTTCTATAATTACAAGAATGGGGGTGTCACTGTAACTGACTGAGTCTCAATACTGCAAAATCAATTAAGCAGAACAGATGACCAGAAGCTTGTAATAGGGATGCTATAATAAATCTTTGATTTACTAAAATGTAGAGTGCCAAATTTATTCATGGTCCAATTCTATTCATGGTCCATCCCCACAACATTCTTACTTCTAAACTGCAGCGATATGGGTTTGATGGATGGACTACTCTATGCATAAGGAACTGGCTGGATGGCCACGTCCAAAGAGTTACAGTCAACAGCTCAATGTCCAAGTGGAAACCAAAAATGAGTGGCCCTCAAGGCTTCGTAATGGGACCACTAATACCTTCATCAGTGGCATAGCTAGGGATTGAGTTCACCCTCAGCAAGTTTGCAGATGACACCAAGCTGAGTGGTGCAGCTGATTTGCTAGAGGGAAGGGCTGGTATCCAGAGGGACCTTGAGAAGCTTGAGGAGTGGGCCTGCATGAAGCTTACAACATTCAACAAAGCCAAGAGCAAGGTCCTTCTCCTGGGTCAGGGCAATCACCAATATCTATACAGAATGGATGATTATTAAGAGCAGATCTGCAGACAAGGACTTGGGACACTGGTGGATATAAAATTAGATATGACCCAGCAATGTGCACTTGCAACCCAGAAAGCCAATCACAACCTGAGCTGCATCAAAAGAAGCATGGCCAGCGGGTTGGGAGAGGTGATTCTCCCCCTCTACTCCACTCTCATGAGACCCCACCTGGAATACTGCATCCAGCTCTGGGGCCCCCAACGTAAGAAGGACATAGACCTGTTGGAGCGGGTCTGGTGGAAGGCCACAAAAAGGTCTAGAACTCCTCTGCTATGAAGAAAGGCTGAGACAGTTTGGGTTGTTCAGTCTGGAGAAGAGAAGGCTCTGGGGAGATCGTATTGCAGTTTTTCAATATATAAAGGAATTTTATAAAAAAGATGAAGACTGACTTTTTCCAGGGCCTGTAGTGACAGGACAAAGGGCAGAAGGAGATTTAGATGGGATACAAGAAAGACGGTGGTAAGACACTGGAACAGTTTGCCCAGAGAAGTTGAGTTCATAGTCAGGTTGGACAGGGCTTTGAGCAACCTGATCTGGTGAAAGGTGTCCCCACAGCAGTGGGGTTGAACTAGATGATCCTTAAAGTTCCCTTCTATCCCAAATCATTCTATTATTCCACAACTCATGTAACTCAGTACTTTTTCATCAGTGATGGCATATATGGTCCATAGTGTCTGAATTTCTTAAGAAGAAACAAACAAATGAAAATCCTCTCTTCCATTTAATAGGAAATAAGGTTACCTGAATGAATATTAGGTTAAAAAAATGGGAGGAGGGGGGAGGAGAGGCGAGGGGGGAAGTGGGGAAAGGTAGCAGGAAACAATAAGTTGGAGAAAAGGAGCAAAAAATTCCTGAAAATAGTTGTATTCCCTAAAGTCACTGAGAATATTAGCAATTAATTTTTCACAGTATTTTCAAAAAAGGAAAAAGAAAAAATATCTTTCAGGCACTGTTTTCTTTTTACTACTTACAGAGTATATTCTTTTGGGATAATTTTGGCACTGGAGCTAATTCCCAGTTTTTTTATTGTTACAGTACATGAAAGGCTTTAAAAGGAAGTAAAGGGGGAAAATACTACTAAAAAACCAGTAATCTTTACAATTCTTAATGATGGCTGTTATTGAAATAAAAATATGTATTTGGCATTTTAAGGAAAAGTTGATAATATGGTTTATGCAATCCTCAGACATCCAGTAAAGTCATGTTGATTCAAAGCACTTCTTGATGGTTAAAAATCCTCAATAAGCCTTGTGTTAGGAGTCATGTGATTAAAGGCAGAAGAATAAGAAAATGTTGATTACATTTTTTTTGTCAGGAGCACCATAATGACAAATATAGATCTTAAATGCAAGGTTCAGACTGCATCAAATGCAGCTGGGGTGCAGACTTCTTGCAATTAACCCAAAAAATTCATCACTCTGTCTTTGCCTTAATTACAATGCCGCTAACTTGCAGGCCTTGAGCTGTAATTCCAAGATATAGGAAGATAGTCATGTCCTCCCACAGGCTAATCCTGTTGCTTCTTTGTCAGTTTGTTGGGTTGTTTTTGGTTTGTTTGGGTTTGTTGGTTTTTTTGGTTTTTTTTTTAATGTGAATCCATTCCATTAACCATTCTAACAGTGTGGTCCCAATGACTGTTAGTCTAACACACAGGAAAACATAGCTGGAGGGGAACTTTTAAAACTGTTTTCACCTCTCAAGACCATTTTAAGTTTATCACTAAAATGCAGTCTCTATTTTAATTTTTATTTCAGAAACTCACATTTAGAGAATAAAGACTGAAGTATTTAAAAATATTGTTTTAAAGACAAAGATGTAGTGCCTTCTTGGGCTCAAAATCACATATACCTATTTAAACTTTCAATCAGAGACAACCTTTTCAGCATGCAAATAATATATGTGAACAAGGCAAAAAGGATATTTAAGTTACCATTCACTGCAGTATTGAAAAGAAGGGTATGCATTTGTTGATATAAAACCTTGCCTCAAAATGACTTTCTTTTTCAACCATATGTAAGAGGTGCGGTGCCTGATTCAGCATTTCAAACACACTTTTGCAGCATAGAAGGGTTGTCCAAAAAATATTCAACTGACAATATTTCTTTAACCTTAAAAAATTAATAAGCTGGTTATGCTGATAAAACAGAATGCCTGGCATGATGTACAACACGAAGGAGCATGTCTTTAAAGAAGATTTCCACTCTTGAACATTGGAATTTCCCAGTGCTTGTGCACAATTTGGTATCTGTAACTAAACAAAAATGTGAGTTCAAATTTAGAAGTGAATTAGTAAAGACTGACGTCAAAACAAAACCCAACATTTCATAAATAGGTATTAAAGAGTACACAAGGGTATTTTAAAATGTCTGTTCCTCTTTAAATATTCAAACCTCCTGAGTATCTTAACTCACTCCCTTGTAGTTTTGGTAGGTCCTTATTTTCAGCAAACAGAGCATAAAAAACTGAAGGAGCTTATAAACCTTTGCACTCATACAGGAGAGAAGAAGGGGGGAGAAATAGATCAGCTGTCCATCACATCCATAGGAGGCTGATGTTTCTTTTTGATGGGAAATATTACTGTCACACAATAGGATGGGCAATGAAATGAAACTTAGTATCCTAAAACACACAGAGACTTATCATACCACATTCTACTTAATGAGTGTTACAGCAGATAAAGATGTTACAGCAACCTTTGTGAAAATAAGCTCAAGAATATACACCTATATGAAATGACAACTGAGTTACCACAATGATCAGAAAGATTATTTCACTGAATAAAATCATGTTAAGTGCTTATCTAAGAACTCAAACCCCACCCATTACAGCCTTCTCAAACCTGGAAGAGTATATCCAGAATTATTCTGGTGTTGTCCCCAGAGCTCATTCCATGGACCGAGACCATTTGTCAACCTCCTTTGGGATAACAGCCTTCAAAAACTGTAGCACTAAGCAATTTTATCCAGAAAAGGTGTGTTTTGCTAACAGAGCACACAAAATTAACTGGAGAGCTAATAGTCATGTCATTTGACCTCTGACTCTTTTTTCCCAACTTTTTTCTTGGCATACCTTCTCTGATTAGAGCAAAAATAACAGTAAAACAGTCAACAAAGTTATTTCATTGTTCACAGCTGGGATGGTCAACTCTTCTTGAGGTCTGTTCGTGTTTTCTGAATATACTCAATAACTATGAGCTAATAATTGTGTGACAGTAAGAAGAGTCCTGAGAAAATTAATTCTCTGTGTTGAGCATGGTATTGTTACCTTGGTGCCATAAAAACTCTGACCTGTTGGTGTCAGCCCCTCATTTGCAGTTCTAATATTGCTTAAGGATAATGAAAAGCCATACACAAACTTGTAAATGATTAACAAGACAAAGGTATTTTAAATGGGCATTTTATGTGAGCTAAGTGGGGGGTGAAGCCTTCAGTAATTGTTCATATTTCATGGGGACTTGGCTTTTCATGAATGCATCTCAGTGTCATCTTTCATACATATTACAGTATCAGTTCATTAAAATTCTTGATGCAGCACTGAACCTGGTCAGACTGAAATGGGGCTGACAAACCTCATGTCTGCCGCACAGATAACCAGACCTTATGAAGGTGAAATTAGTTTTCAGGATCTGTACTGTTCACTTGATTGATTCCGTCTTAGAAGTCATATGACTTAATGTTTCCTGCATAGGCTGCCACTGTCATGCAAACATGACCTGATAACACATTGTCAGGAGCACTCTGGAGAGCTAACAGCAATCTAACATCTTTCTACTGAGTGTGAAGTTCCATCTGAAATGTGCATATTTGATAAGCAGTTCCTCTTCTTCTATCTGTCCTTTTCATTTTCAGAAAGTTAATCTTCTCTGCTCCACTGAATCCTGTGTCAAAACGAGCTGGCTTGGAAATGCAGCAGGTGGCCCCATATGACAGCACGTGGGCCAGCTGAACCCCCCTGGGACAGACGGGTTCCTCCACCACCCCTGGGCAGTGTCATGGATGGGAGCAGCAGTACATTGTGCTGCTCAGTCCCTTTCAGGGAGATGGACTTTCAGCTATCAGGGTAAAAATCCGCTTTAACTCAGTTTTATAACCCATTGGTCCTTAGGTTCAGGCTCAGGTACAGGATACAAACCATTTTTCCTCTTGAAGACATATCGTTAGCAGGTGTGCCATGCTATGTATGAAATCTATTTTTCCCACGTAACCTCCGTACATAATCTCAGTACATTCCAGAACAATTTCAGGCAATGACAAGTTTCATGGATTATCACAGCAGTGATTTGTTACACCTCCAGCCCTCAGCAGTTTGCTGTCAGAGAGTCTGTCCCGACACTGTCAGGGGCAACCTTAGCTTTCATACCACACCAATCAAATCTATATAATAATGTTAGCTTCCTCTGCTATTTATGTTGAAATAAAACAACAAGTGATCATATTGGTTTCCACATTCACATAGCTAAATGTCAAACCACAGCACTTTACGGGGGCTACAATTTACTGCTCATTCACTGACCTCTTCCAGCATAAATTACTCTTTAATTCAATGCAGTAATGGTTTTCCTTTTTATGTGAGAAAGGAAGGCCTCCACAAAGCACCTCAGGAGGTATGCCTGGTATCTCACAATCCCCCATGCAGCAGTGTAAAAAGTCAGACATTACCCCTACTCCTGCTCCTGGAAATAGTCTGCTAAAAGAAGCTCCAGGGAGCTACCTTGAGTTAGAGAAACCCATTCCTGTGTCAGCTTTAACACAGCTCAGCAGCTCTGGCCCTATTAGTTTCCCTGAAGGGGTGAGGAAACTTCCCTTGATTGCTGCAGCTATTTGACAGCAACTGTATATTGGTTGCCTGAATTTGCAGCTATTCAAAAAAAATTTTAATTATTTTGTCCTTTTTCTAAATATTTGGTAGGGTTTAAAAAAAAAAAAAAGAAAAAAAGGAAGGATGAAATATCAGTATTTTATTTCCAGTCTAAAGGACTGACATCTCAGCTTAAGTGAATCTGCTGCTGTTGGTGGAAACACTAAATAACACAACATAATATGACGTAGCATGGAAGTGATTGTAATTGTACTGTTTCAAATTTATTAACAATGTTTCAAAAATTAGCCCTAAGCACTGTTAAACTTTTTATTCTTTTAAATGTAGGAAAAGGAAAGTTTGCTCAAAACACATTTAGGCAGACAGTAACGCACGGGAAACATCTGTTCCCTTGCTTTGTAACTGTTCTTTTCATATCAGTTTTCTTGTGACAGTGAAATTTTACTGGAGCAAAAGACAGAGTTTTTTGCCTTGTGAGCTGTGTGCTTGCAAACAGGAAGACAGGAAGAGGTTGCACAGCACTCACATTTTTCCTCCCAAGTATGTGGTGTCAGCATTTTACCTCCTTCAAGAGTTTGATGCAAACCATGAAATTAAACAAGTGGAACACTTCTCCACTTGGACCCTCAAAAAAAGACAACAATCTATGCAGAGGCTGAAGAATAGAACTGCATGCCATATGCACTTTACAAAATTCTCTCTTACAAATTCATAGATCTGCTAAACGTTATTAAATGAGCACTAGCTAGACTGTGCTGTGCCAAGTCCAGTTGAGTTGAGGAGGCAAGAGCTGCCTTTCTAAGCATTTGAAAAGGGCAGGGAGAAGAATGGAAGAATGAAACAATGATACCTGATTTCCAGTCTAGCCTATGGCAGTGACTTGACAGTGAAACCAGTGAATTCACTTAAAATTATTTTGAAGCTACCCTGAAGCAAAAAAAAAAAAAAAAACAAACGAAAAAAACTAGATGGAAGAGCAGAGCTAAAAAGTAAAGCAAGCTTTTCAGCAGCAGAACCACCCTCCCCATTAATCACACTGCCTGAAAGTCACACTCCTGTCCCTCCAAACTCCCTTTGAAGGTCATTTCAAAGGCCTTCTAGGCCTACTAGGCCTTTTTTTACTATCTAATCATACAGATTATTTTTGACACACTACTGGATTTTCCACATCCATTTGCAGAAATACCACATGGTAGGGTTAGGTTAACAGTTGGACTTGATGGTCTTACAGATCTTTTCCAACCTAAATGAGTCTATGATTCTATGATTCCACTCTTACTTCCGTTAGTCACTCCACTTTTATGAGCACTGTCGTAACTGAAACACAAAGATTAGTGTCCTTGACCACAACTTGCCTGAGATGTTTAAATTTAAGTTCCCCATAAGAGAACAAAGTCCAACAGCTACTGAAATTCAGGTCTTCCAAATTTAAAAAAAAAAAAAAAGCCAGGAGAAGGTGAATACTCATAAAACCAAATTTCTAGCCACATTTCAAAGCAGTAACTCCTAGAATGTCACAGTACATATTGGCAATCAACAAGTAAAATAGGCTAGGCAATTAGAATACTCAGTAAGCCGAGCTCTTGGAGTTGCTTCAAACTCCTCTGAATCTGTTCCTCTATTCTAAACAGAATAGCAGCAATGCAACATTCTGTAGACGAAGGAATCAGAGCACTGGGTAAAGGCAGAAGCAGCAGATGCTGCTGATTCAGCCATTTTATCTGGTTAATCTTCTGCCACAACCGTCAGGTCCTGATGGTCCTGATAACACCAATCTTACCACGGCAAATTATTATTTCTCTTGTGATACGATTTGAAATACTGAGTTAGTTTTTAGAGATCTTGAACACGTTTGCACTTTATGTTGGCTCATATCAGAACTTTGGGGTTTAGGCAGATGCACACTGTTAAAACCATACCTGTATGGTACAGGAACTTAAGAGGTCCTCTAAGTTAAGCATGACAAAGCAAAGCCTCTTTTAGATTGAAATATACTTTAACTTGCCTTAAACCAGCTCATACATTAAAAATTCCTTCCCTATTGGGTTGTTAAGGGCTGTTTCAGCTTTGGATTTTTGAGATTTCCTACCAGACAGAGGCATTTACAAGACACTGCTAGTTTTCGGTCTCAGCAGCACTCACCTGCCATGTAACAAATTTCCAATACCTAATAAAGTTCTTTATAAAGTCTCTACAAACTCTTAATTTGTTAGTTAATAGCTGTAAATCATAAATAAATATGACTAACATAACTACATATGGACTAGATCTAGTTGGTCTTCCAGTGGTATTTACATAAATAATAAATCTTCGTCTCAGTTAATATAAGCATTATTTGACTTTCGGAAATCAATGCTGGAAATACACTAACTGTATTTATCATAGTCTCATGAATATCTAGTTATTTGGATTGTTGTTTTTCTGTGCCATATGTATTTGTCTCTTTGTTTGAATGCCTGGATTTTGCTCTTACTGGAGATTCAAATGCTGCTTTAATTTCACAAGTGTCACCTAAAGGTCACTGGTACCCAGGGAGTGCTATTCTACACCTCTGTTCTTTCAAATACTCAACGTTTTGGCTCTGCTTGGACATGGCACTTAGGCACAGGCATAACATTAAACACATAAGTAGGTCCATTTTACGTAAGCAATGGGCTAAATCAGAAGAGAATGCTTAGTACCCAGAAGATTTCCATCCCAATTGGGCAAAGCCATGCCTCATTTGGTTTGTTTTTTCCCCCCAATAACATAATCTTATTATAGCACTTAGGTGTTTTCAAGGTTGATTGTAAGGCATTTCCCAAACACTGTCTTATAAGAAGAATGCTGCTGAGTTTGAAATGAGCCTTTGCGGCCTCACCAGAAAGGCACCATCTTTATTATTTCCTGCACCCAGTGTATTTCTCTAGTCTCACCTACCCCTTCCTTTGCATAGAAATGTGAATACTTTTTCTCCCCACAGGTCATCAGGTTGTGGTTTTTCTGATAAGCCATTATATGACTAGATGTCAGAATGCTATTATTGTGTGTTCCTGAGAGAAATGTTATAGTCTGCCTAGTTTAGGAATTACTTTTCCAAGGGCTCAGGGGAACCCATGTAGGAAAAACTGAGCAACAAAGCAAGAGGTTTGTTTTGTTGAGTTGCCTTTCTCACAGTGTTCACAACGATTGTGTTCTGGCTTCAACTTTACCATAAAAGGTTCTCAAGCTACTTTGGGAACATGTCCATTAAGGATTACAAGAAGTAGGGAGAAAATGTCAAATATTTCATTTAGGACACAACACTACTAAAAAAAAAAATGTTCCTTATCCTGTGAACTTTGTAATGGTTTACATATAGATCTCAAAGAGATTTCACTGACAGCTTCACTTCGTAACTGGCTGCAATAGTGATACCATTTGATCAATATATTAAGCACATTTTAGTACCAGTTTGAGGATCCCACCTAAAGAAAGATATAAGCATTGACATATGAAAATAAAGTATTGATTAGAAAAGTTCTGTAATGCCACAGCATTACATTTCTCCCTCTTTCTTTTCTCTCTTTCTGCCCACTATACATTTAAATATACATACAATACAGTAACATACTAATATGTAGATGCACACAAATATACATGTGCACAGAAAAACGCACCTGCAAAAAGAAAGGCCCAGTGAAAAAGTCTGTGTCCATTAGTGGTTTTATTTGCTTTGCTTTTATGAGTGTCTTATTTGTGAGAGAGAGTCAAGTAAGTGTAAACATTCAGAAACAATGTACTGCCAGCATTAACTTGAGTCAAACATTGTGAAGTTAGAGCCATGAAAACTTCTCTAGTTGTTTCTACTAATCTACTTCAGTACTGACCTATTGACCTACTGGTATATCTTCAGCATTTTTCCATAAAAAAATGCACTATGTGGACTATGCAGCCTGGACTGCTGACCTGCAAGAGATTTGTCATTTATGTAACAAAGAATGAAAAATCTAACACTGAATTTCTCACACAGGAAAATACAATATGTGTAGAAGTATGTAAGAGCACGTAGAAGTAACAGAAGACACTTTTTGTCTGGTAAAACAGAACCAGAAGAGAGGAGTAAGTGAAAGAGGAACAGAGATTTTTACTTTTGTGTCCACCAACTGCAGTGAGACTCTATTTGGAGGCAGTAAATGACAGGGCAGACCTTTCACTGAGTGTTGTGGTTAGTCTGATTTGCACATGAATTCACTGCAATGGCGGATTTTGTACTTGTCTGCCACAGGTATGTATCTGAGTGCTAGGCAATACACAAATTGGTTAGAAAGCGAAATATCTTCAAACTGGTTTTGAATTAACTTGATAACCCCTCAGAAATAGCAATGAGCATAGTTAATTGTGGCAATAAAATGTGTGAAATTAATTTGCACGAACTATAAATATGAAGATTATTGACTTTATCAGCCTAGATACTTCAGTGGCACAATAAATTCACGCTCCTTGTGTTACTCTCACTGATACTCAATGGCTCCAACAATGAGCCTAAAGCTCTTGCTAATAAGAGATGGCGTGTTCTGCTCTCCAGGCATGACCTTAGTACTTTCTAGGATTTCATGGACCATCTGCAAGGGAAACAGGCATTGTATTGATCTCCCATAAGGCTGAACAAGGATGAGCGCCACAAAGCTCAAACCCTGTCACTGTGTCAATCTCTGGCACGTTCTCTTCCACAAGTAGGTTTGGTCAAACAAGCACCTGCTTCAGTGCAGCAGATGCAAACCATGGGCGAGAGGGAGGAAAACCAGGGTGTTTTCCTGCTTTTTCTTAATAAGGTGCCCGGAGTTGTGTGACTGCCTAATAAGCTACCTGGCTTTGGCTAACTTGGGCACTTTGTTCTCAGAAAGCCCAGAGCTCCCTTGTTTTGAATAACATTGCTATGCTGGAGAGTGCAGGCTGCTGGTGGCTATGACCTGGCTGGAGGCCTGCCCTCCCTCCAGCCACTTCACTAGCCAAAGCCCCTTATATTCCATGGCTGTGGCAGATCTGCTATGCTAGATGCATACTGGCTGCCCAGGGGCACTCAAGGGATTAATGAGTAGTTTTGTAGCCAGCCCAACCAAAGAATCCCATGAATAATCAATGGTACTTGAGGCTCTTTGGGTAATTGAATTGCAAACCTAGTAATAACTAGAGATGTATCAGCAGCAGAATTACGCTTATGCTTGCCTCTAAATGTACAGGCTAATGAAAAAACCCACTGATTGTGAGGATTATTTATCTACTTCTATACCTATATTAAAAAAGGAGTCTCTACAAATTTGTGAATCTGATTAATGTTCATCCTCCCTGAGTCACCCCCTAATAGTGCCTAAACCATGTGATTCTGGTACACCCAGTGGCAAGATTAGGAAAGAGCCAGAACACAGTAAAATTACATGTATTTTTTAAAGGTGGAAGGAAAATTGAACACTAGAAAACAGATGTTATTTAGTCATGGGTAAGCAGGTAAACATCATGTGACTAAATGTTTCTGTGTAGACTCATCTCTAATTAGGTCTTCTACAGTAGGTTCTCTTATGAACAGAGAAAAGCAGTACCACATGCAAAGTCAGACTTCATCTCTATGTAAAATATTAGATTAGAGCACAGATGAACACTACAGGTTGAAGACTAGGGTGAAGAGGGATTTTCTGATGCATAACTAAAATCACTATTGAGAATCAATGCTTTTTTTTTCCCTCCATGAGCATCATGCAGCATCCCATCAAGAGATCAAATGGTTAAATTGAAATAGCAGACAGTTGGCTATCACAAACAGAAACAAACAAGAAGAAAGAAGAAAATTCATCGTAATTATCTGTGTATTTAACTACTGAATTAGCAGATGTGGCTTACCCCAAAATTAGAGAATTGTTAGGGGTAGGACATCATCTCTGGAAGTAGACAGAGCTAAGATTTTACCACAGAGTTTGCTGCGTTCCTCTCAAGTGCCAGTGCAGTTGTCATATGATGACTGTCTGTTCTCTTGATTATTTCCAGAAGCAAAAACTGGCATTACTTTTTAATCATTGAGAAGGGATGCCTTGCAAACCCGTATCTCCAGTTTGTTACCATCTCCCTGCCACAGGATTCTCCCTTTGATCACATAAACAATGGGTGCATGTGGCTTAACCAAGGATTTACGACACTGAAGTGGACAGAAGCACATCAGAGCACAGGAGACTTGAAGAAGTAAAGAGGCATCTGTTTTCCTGGTGGCTCTGTCTCCAAGAATATTTCTATGACATCATAAACACATCTGCTTTATAAAATTTCTGTTGCCCTTCAGAATATTCCTGATCACTCATGCATGCAAATGGCTGCTTCAACTCTTTGTAAGGCTACACCACAGCTGAAGAGATGGATATCTCAGAGGAGGTGAGGGAGTAGAGTAAGAATGATAATTGTCTGTCTTTACCCACTATTCCAGTCAATTACTAATTGTGCTTACAAGGCAAATTAACAACCTCATTGGAGAATTCACCTTGGCAGACATCAACAGAAAAGCTGTAATTGACTATACTAAGTTATTAGTAATAGCAAGTATAAAAAAGGTGCCTCCTCATCCAGCCAGCACATCAGCCACAATGGGCCTTTCTCCTATCTCTTCCCATGTACTGTTACCCCAGCTCCTGTGGCACACTGTTGTTTTCTGTAATTCAGTTAGTTGGTTAGGCCATGCTTCTCACTTCCTCAGAGATAACATTTATCTGCCATATTTCAGACAAAGCTCTAAGAAGCAACGTCCTCACCACATTATTTCTTTGTACGAGATCTCTCTTCCATGATTTTTCTTTTAAAAGCTTGAAACTTCAACCTACAATTTCCCCTCCATCTCATTCTTTTGTTCTTCCCTTCATCCCTAAATCCAAGCCTCAAGTGAACTGTCCAAACATCTGCCCCACCTGGAACCTTTGGTCACCCCTGAACTTCTCTAGCACTATCTTTCTCCTTTTCTTATGCTAAAGAATATAATACATAAAACCCATAAAATGGTTATTTTCCCTTTCCAAGACAGTGACTATTTTCATAGAATCATAGAATCTTTTAGGTTGGAAAAGACCTTTAAGATCATCAAGTCTAACCGTTAACCTAACCCTGTCGTCCTAACCCTGTCATCCCACTACTAAACCATAACCCT
>NW_009259787.1:499128-504128 GCF_000687185.1 Egretta garzetta | reverse complement strand
AACATGTTTGTTACCTAAGATCAAAAGGCAATTATACTTGAGAAACAGCACTGCACGCATCTCTAGAACAGACTTCCCTGTTTCTGAGAATAAAACATCACCAGTGTCAGCAACCATCCTACAGACTGTTGAGAAGGAGAGCATGGATATTGCTTATAACATGCAATACCACCATTTTGGTTTTTTTTTTTCCTTAGAATTTTTTCCCCGTGTTTTCCTCTAGTTTTGTCCATTGTAATGAGGGATGATGGCTACTAAGTTTGTATTGACTACTGAGTGGGTCTGTATGGAAGTTAAATGCAGACTGTGTTTCTTGGATGCTTACAAATTATGTCAAAGTAGCAGACAGAAGAAAGAAATCAACAGCAAAAGAGTTAAATTAAACTCTAAGTAGCCCACCACATCATCCTACACATTCTATCATTAAAGTCTGGTTTTATTATGTTTTTCTGGATCTCACACAAGATGGGAAGAAAACCGTAATTAGACCTTTCATTTGACCTTTTCCACTAATTCTAACTTCTATCAGCAGATAAGTTTTACTGCCTATGATTGCTTAAGGTTAAATTAAAAGCTCTTTTAATAAAGAAAAGATACATTTTAATTTCTAATACATCAACTAGATTTCAAGTGCTTCTTTTTAAAAAAATAATGGTTCTGCATGTTTTCTTCTCTGTCTTACTTAGAAGAGCAGTTGCCTTTTGTTTTTATGCAGAATGGGAGACATAACTCTTTCAACAATTTGATGAGTTTTGTTTTATTCAATCTGCCCCTGGAAATCTATGACTAAAAGGTCAGACATCAAAAGATTTATGCTTTCTTTTATGTGATCTTTTTGTAAAAGACCCTTCCCTTCTCTCCTTTGTCTTTGTATGTGTGGTTTGTTGTCTGTTTGCTGTGCAGATGTTATTAAAAATAATAAAAATAAAACTTCCTGCAATCAGAAGAAAGTAATTCACTCGCTTTGCATATTGCAGCAAATGTGAAACAGGGTAGCCATACAGGGCCAGCATCCAAAATCCTCTCTGAGAGGGCCACATGCACCAGTGAGCCTTGTAAATCTTTTTTAACCTCAGTCTCAGGCCTAGATTTATTTGTTTTTTTAGGCAGACTGATCTGGCTCCCTTCAGGCCCCTACAAAATGATCTGTCACTGTCTACCCAGATAACCTGAGGCAGCCAGTAATGAAGTCAGCTTGCCTGGCCTTGCAGATGGGCCTGGTATCTTAGATCATGTGAGACCTTTTCATTTATTAGATTTCCACCTCAGGGCCTCCTACGCCTCTCTGCCTTTCCCTGGCATACACACATGCATGCAGACACAGTGGCCCACCCAGGAATGCTCTGGGACAGCCTGGGAGCAACTTGGGAATTTGATTGAGGAAAACTGCATGTTTCCAAGTGAAAGAAGCAGCTCCTTGTACTAGTTTGATCTTGTATTGATGTTGGTGTGCTTTTAATGGCCTTGGAGGCTGATCGCAGCATGTTAACTACTTTCAGCCCCAACACAGAGACTAATAAAGAGAAAAATATGGGACTTAGCTAAACGCAGCTCCTGAGCTAAATCTAAAATAGAAAATTATTTTGGTAGCTTAGGAGTGGATAACCCCAAAGTTTTGAAGAAGTGGTTCGTATTAGAGATGTTGTAACTGCGAAGAAAAAGGGATAACATAAAGCTGGATTTTACTTTCCCAATCTATGTCTTCCTAAGATACAATCAGAACCTATGCATTTTCCCTTCTAGTTTCTAGCCAGGTTGAACATAATTAATTTTTACCATATTTCCCTTGTTACACTGCAGTATTTAAAAAACATTAGTTCACACTTTTCCATTACCAGAATATGGATCTTATTGTGATCACTCTGGCTTTAAATCCAGGATGTACAATCCTCCTGCTCTCTGTGATGCCCATAACCTCATGCAGTGACACTTGCTTTCCAACCAAGAGTCAATGTAGCAGCACTTTGCTGCAAGTCTCATGAAAAAATAAGTGATGAATCAAGCTGACCACCTATCAATTTAGATGGAGATGTTCGATAACACAGCAACTGACCTGGTGATCTGAGCACAGAAATGGGACCCTATAGTACATTTATATTATTATACTCATAGTCTCCAGACTAGGTGAGTCCTAGTTTCCTGACAGCACACACTGCCTAAGGTCAGCAATTGGGCTTTCTACTGGAGCTCTCCAGTGGGTTTTCCCAGCAAAAGAACATAAGTGCAGAGGATGGGTGAGCCCCCAGCTGAATCCCATGCTAGAGAGGTAACTTTTGTGTGTCAGAGGCTCTCATCAACTCCTGGAGACAAACTGGTGTGAGTCTTTGCTCTGGAACAAAACATGTGCTTGGATTTCTACCAGATATGTTATAATTGGGAGGTTTCAAATTAAATTTAGATCTGATGTGGACTCTTTCTATGGCTTTGACAATGTTACTAGCTGACCTACATTTTAACTGGTGACATAACACAGGTTCTTCAGAATTAGTTCCTTCATAAGAACTGTCCTGGTTTCGGCTGGGATAGAGTTAATTTTCTTCATAGTAGCTAGCATAGTGTTGTGTTTTGGATTTAGTACCAGAATAATGTTGATAACACACTGATGTTTTTAGTTGTTGCCAAGTAGTGCTCAGACTACTCAAGGACTTTTTGAGCTTCTCCTGCTTGGCCAGGTGCGTAACAAGCTGGGAATACAGCACAGCTAGGACAGCTAACCCAAACTGTCCAAAGAGCTATTCCATACCATATAACGTCACGCTCTGGGGGAATTAGTCGGTCAGTCAGTCACGGGGAGACTGCTCGCTGCTCGGGGACTGATCACGGCTCGGGGCGTGATCGCGGCTCGGGACAGGCTGGGCATCGGTCGGCAGGTGGTGAGCAATTGCATTGTGCATCATTCGTTTTGTATATTCTGTATATTCTGTTATCATTCTCATTATTACTATTATTATTATTTTCTCTTATTAAACTGTCTTTATCTCAGCCCTTGGCTCTAACCTTTTATTTTTTTCCCGATTCTCTCCCCCATCCCACTGAGGGAGGGGGGGGAGTGAGCAAGCTGCTGTGTGGTGCTTAGTTGCCAGCCGGGTTAAACCATGACAGAACTTATTTGGCAGACTGGGTGGAGTGTTTCTAACACTATTTAAAGAAGATTTCTACTCACAGACTGAACTGCAAAATTTGACTTATGATTAAATTTCACAGAAATTTATGTTTGGGCATGGGTTGCTTTTGGCTTTGACTTTGGGTGGAAGAGTGTAAGGTCACAAAATTAAAAAAACTAGAGCTTCTGAGAATGAGTGCTGTCCAAAATGTAACACCTCCATAATAAATTATTAAGTGTTAATGTATCTTCCATGAAATATTAAATAATAATAATATTTCCTGCCAAGAAATCACAAGCCAGACATTCAGTCACAAACTCTCATTAATTTCCCCGGAAATCATACACCTATTTATCCTTAATAACTTTGAAAACCTCAATCAGTAATTACAAGCACATCCAGAAAACTTAGGTTCCAATCATTTAGACCACCACATAGACAATCAGGGCAAGAGGAGAGAAAAAGAGAGAGAGAGGAAGTCACCCTATAGAGAGCAAAAAGCAGGTGATACAGCCTGAGAAAATCACTTTCTACATCACAGTGACGAGAACAACAAAATAACTGCAAAAATCAGTTGTTGTCATGGGTTTGACAGGCAACTTTAGGGGAATACTCAAAATTCCACAGAGCTGCCCATTAAATCCGTGTATCGGGTTTGCGTGGCAAGGTTTTAGTGTGGTGAGGAACACTGCAGGGGTGGCTTCTGTGAGAAGCTGCCAGCAGCTTCTCTCATGTCCGACACTGTCGCTGGCCAAGGCAGAACCCATCATCAATGGTGGTAGCACCTCTGTGATAACATATTTAAGAAAGGGGAAAAGAAGTGCTTAATTGCAGCCAGAGAGAGGAGTGACAATACGCAAGAGGAACAACTCTGCAAACACCCAGGCCAGTGCAGCAGGAGGGGCAGGAGGTGCTGCAGGCACCAGAGCAGAGATGCTGCAGCCCTTGGCGCAGCCCATGGTGGGGCAGGCTGTTCTCCTGCACCCCAGGGGGGTCCATGGTGGAGCAGATCTCCACCTGCATCCTGAGGAGGACCCCACGCCAGAGCAGGGGGTGTCCAAAGGAGGCTGTGACCCTGTGGGAAGCCTGCAGTGGAGCAGGCTCCTCGCAGGACCTGTGGACCCATGGAGAGAAGAGCCCGGGCTGGACCAGGTTTGCTGGCTGGGCTGGTGACCCCAAGGGGGACTCACGCTGGAGAAATCTGCTCCTGAAAGACTGCACCCCATGGGAAAGATGGAGCCATGCTGGAGCAGTTCATGAAGAATTGCAGCCTGTGGGAAGGACCCACATTGGAGAAGTTCATGGAGGACTGTCTGCCATGGGAGGGACCCCAGGCTGGAGCAGGGGCAGAGTGTGAGGAGTCCTCCCCCTGAAGAGGAAGGAGCAGCAGAGACACCATGTGATGAACTGGTGACCCCACCCCCATTCCCCATCCCCCTGTGCCACTGGCAGGGAGGAGGTAGGGAAAATCATGAGTAAAGTTAATCCTGGAAAGAAGGGAGGGGGGTGGGAAGGTGTTTTAAGATTTATTTTTTATTTCTCAATATCCTACTCTGATTTCATTGGTAATAAATTAAACTGATTTCCCCAAGTTGAGTCTGTTTTGCCCATGATAGTAATTGCTGAGTGATGTCCCCGTCCTGATCTCAACCCACAAGACTTTTGTTATATTTTCTCTCCCCTGTCCAGTTGAGGAGGGGGAAGCGACAGAGAGGCTTTGGTGGGCACCTGGCATCCAGCCAGGGTCACAGAATCACAGAATCACAAGGGTTGGAAGGGACCTCGGGAGATCATCTAGTCCAACCCCCCTGCTAAAGCAGGTTATCCTAGAGCAATCTACACAGGACTTCATCCAGGCGGGCTTTGAATATCTCCAGAGAAGGAGACTCCACAACC
>NW_009259787.1:452688-498208 GCF_000687185.1 Egretta garzetta | reverse complement strand
GAGCCCTGGGGAACTCCACTAGCTACCGGCCTCCATCTGGACTCTGCCCCGCCGATCAGAACTCTCTGGGCCCTGTCATTCAGCCAGTTCCGAATCCACCTCACTGTCCACTCATCCAACCCATACTTCGTGAGCTTCCTTATGAGGATGTTATGGGAAACAGTATCAAAAGCCTTGCTGAAGTCAAGGTAGACAACATCCACCGCTCTCCCTTTGTCTACCCAGCCGGTCATGCCATCATAGAAGGCTATCAGATTGGTCAGGCATGATTTCCCCTTGGTGAATCCGTGCTGGGTACTCCTGATGATCTTTTTGTCGTCCACTTGCTTGGAGAGGTCACTTAGAATGAGTTGTTCCATCACCTTTCCAGGGACAGAGGTGAGACTAACCGGCCTGTAGTTCCCTGGGTCCTCCTTCTTGCCCTTTTTGAAGACTGGAGTGACATTGGCTATCTTCCAGTCATCAGGCACCTCTCCTGTTCTCCACGACCTTTCATAGATGATGGAGAGTGGCTCCGCAATGACGTCTGACAGTTCCTTCAGCACTCGCGGGTGCATTCCGTCGGGGCCCATGGACTTGTGGGTGTCCAGCTTCCTTAAAAGATCCCTAACCTGATCCACATCAACAGAAGGAAGGTCTTCCTTTCTCCAAGCTAGCTCGCTTACCAGCCAGGACTGGGGAGCCTGAGGGCCAGCCTCGACAGTGAAGACTGAAGCAAAGAAGGCATTCAGTAGCTCTGCCTTCTCTGTATCTTCTGTCACCAGGGCACCCGTTTCATTCAGCAGCGGTCCCACATTACCCCTGGTCTTACGCTTACTGCTGACATACTTGAAGAAGCCCTTCTTGTTGTTCTTGATGTCCTTTGCCAAACTCAGTTCCAGGTGAGCCTTGGCCTTTCTGGTGGCTTCCCTACATGATCTGGCAGCTTTCCTGTATGCCTCCCAAGTGGCCTGACCCTCCTTCCACATTCCATGGAGCTTACCCTTTTCTTTGAGTTTCACTAGAAGCTCCTTGTTCATCCATGCAGGCCTCTTACCTCGTTTACTTGATTTCCTGCTCACAGGGATGCACCGATCCTGAGCACGGAGGAAGAGCTGCTTAAACAGCAGCCAGCTCTCCTGGACTTCCCTACCTTCAAGAGCCATAGCCCACGGAATTCTTCCAAGCAGGTCCCTGAAGAGGCCAAAGTTAGCTCTCCTGAAGTCCAATGTGGTAGTCCTGCTTGTTGTTCTGCATCCCCCTCTCAGAATCCGGAACTCGACCATCTCATGGTCACTGCAGCCAAGTCTGCCCCCTACCTTCACATCCTCAACTAGTTCTTCTTTATTTGCGAGCACAAGGTCCAGTAGCACTCCACTTCTAGTTGGCTCCTCCACCACCTGGATCAAAAAGTTATCGTCAATGTTCTGGAGGAACCTCCTGGACTGTGCGCATCTTGCCGTGTGGTCCTTCCAGTTGATATCCGGATAGTTGAAGTCTCCCATGAGGACCACAGCCTGCGATTGTGAGGCTACATTTAGCTGCCTATAGAAGGCCTCATCAACTTCCTCATCTTGATTGGGTGGCCTATAGTAAACACCCACCACAGTGTCACCCATGTTGGCCTGCCCCTTAATTTTCACCCATAAACTTTCAACTTGTTCTTCATCCGCTCCCAGGTAGAGTTCTATACATTCCAGTTGCTCTTTTACATAAAGAGCAACTCCACCACCTCGTCTCATAGGCCTGTCTTTCCTGAAGAGCACATAGCCATCAATGGCAGCGTTCCAGTCATGCGTGTTGTCCCACCATGTCTCTGTAATCGCAATGAGATCATGGCCCCGCAACCACATACAGAACTCTAGCTCTTCCTGCTTGTTCCCCATGCTGCGTGCGTTGGTATAAAGGCATTTCAGTGAGGCAGCTGAGCACCTAGGCTTCCCTGGAGGGATGAAAGAAGATCTGCCACAGCCAAACCCCCGTTTAGGGCAGTTGGTCTTCTGGTTTTTGAGATGGGAAGTAGCCACATCACGTATATTGCTGCACTGAACAGACACACTTGTTCCCCCATCAGATGTGACTGCGATCTGACCCCGCACCCCACCCCCCAAGTCCTTTAGTTTAAAGCCCTCCGTACCAAGTTGGCCAACCTACTGCCTAGGATTCCCCTGCCCCGCCTAGAGAGGTGGACCCCATCTCTCCCTAACAGGTTGCAGTCGCCAAAGAACGTCCCATTGTCATAAAAGCCGAAACCCTCACGACGGCACCAGTCACGTAGCCATGAGTTTATGTACATGATGCGCCTGTATCTGGCCGCTCCCTTCCCTCGGACTGGTAAGATAGAGGAAAAGATAACCTGGGCCCCAATGCTTTTCACTTGTACCCCCAGGGCTCTAAAGTCTTCTTTGATTTTGCTCAGGTTTCTGCTTTCCGTATCATTTGTTCCTACGTGAAATAGTAGTAGAGGGTAGTAGTCCGTTCTCCTGATGAGCTGTGGCATCCTCTCAGCCACATCTCGAACCTTAGCTCCCGGAAGGCAACATACCTCACGTGACTCTCTGTCAGGTCGGCAGATAGGTCCCTCAGTACCCTTCAACAGAGAGTCACCTATTACGAGGACTCGTCGCTTCTGCTTACGGTACCCACTATGCGTTGCTGGTGCAGTTTCCCCCTGCAGGGGTCTTTGCAGACTTCGCTCCCGCGTGTCCTCAGCAGTTAAGGCATCGTATCTATTTCTGGTTGGGATGCTAGAGGATACAGGCTGATGTGGAGTCCTGCTTTTGTGAGTCACCAGGGTCCAAGGTGCCTCCTTCTCGGTGGAGTCCGCCACAGGAGCATGGTTCTGAAACCACCTATCTATCTCTGCCTCAGCTCCTCTAATACTGCGGAGTCTTTCAACTGTTTCCTGCAGTTCAGCCACCTGGCGAAGCAGGTCATCAATCTGTGCGCACCTAGTGCAGGTACTTACCTTATCATTGGGAGAAGGGTAAGGGCACTTGCTGCAACCCACCACCTGTACTGATGTTTCCTTTCTCGCCAAGTCCGTCTGGGTGGCTGCATCACATCTCTCAGGGGCTGTCTCTGTAGGGACAGTGGTTTTGGCTCTGAGACGAGTGCCCACCATGTTGCCAAAGACCAAAGCACTGTCCTGGGCTGGAGACCTAGAAGCAGGCTGCAGAGCCCCTCCTGCTTGCCCTGCCTGCACGAACAGCCGCGCAAACAACTGCCGTGCAAACAACTGCCGCGCAAACAACTGCCGCGCAAACTGCCGCGCAAACTGCCGCGCCACGCCCTGCTTGCCCGTCCTGTTCGCCAGGAATGCCCTTGCCGCCGCTGTGCTCCTCGCTGACTGAGGTCAACCCATCACAGCCTGCAAGTTAAAAGTCTGAGAGCTTATTTCACTAACTCTAATCAACTCAGCCAAGAATCTGGACTTGTTAATGTAATCTAGTGTATTTCTTATGTTTTCCTGGAAAGGCATCACGATAGAAAAAAAAGCATTATGGAATTCTGTCATTCACCACCATAAATTAGAAACAAAAATCAATGGCACTTTAGCAATGTAAAAACTATCATACTTCAAAAAGAATTATCTTCATTTTATAGTTGGTAAGGGTAACTAGAAATCTGCAAAATATGCTCCTGGTGTGCAGATACATCAATGGGGTAATTCACTATCAAATTTCTGATCCAAAAAAAAGTATGGCATACTCAATACAAGAATTAAAAAACAGTATGTGTGAACTAGGGGGAATTTATTCTGCAGTGATTTATCTTCCTCTTCCAAAGCTCATGGCCCATGGGGTAAAAATGGGAAGATTTTCACCTTTATGAGACACAAAAGCACTTTAATCTAGATTTTTTTTTTCCTGCAGCTTCCATTTGACAGTATGTTTTCCCTTTCCAAAGACTGTTAAAGAATCATAACAAAACAAAAAATTACACAGTGAAGAAAAGAATATACAGCATTTCTTCTTCATTCGTACTTTCTTTCTCCCTTCCTCTGGATGTGTATACAGGTTGCTGATACTTCATAGCAGTAATCACAGATTATATGCAAGACTATGCATTAGGAAATGGGAACTAGACTTCAACGGAATTGAAAACCAACTACTAATAGCCTTATTTTCAGGTAAAGCTTCTAACAGAAGGCTTTGTGGTGACAGTATATGCCATATAAAGATGACTGGCAGACACTAAAGATCAATACTACTTAGAGATGATGATAATTAGTGTCAGCAGATGAGTAAGTTGTTATGACCTTAGGAAGGGAGCTGGGAAGCAGAACCAGACCTGGAGCCGCACACATTTGAAGCAAAGCACTGGCTTTTCTGGCTAACATGCTTGGCAGCTCTAGCATTATATACTCATCACAGATCATTTCAGTGGCATCTTATAAATAGTACATCAGTCTGATTTGGGCAATGCCTTATGTCCATCTGTTCACATGACAGTGCTATCCCCAGTTTACACTAATTGTACGGTCTCTTCATAGGAAAGCCCTGGAATGAGAGCAAGGAGAACAGCCTCAGCACTTGTATCTACAGTTTACCTGGATAAAGTGTACGACAGGAACGTGAAACAAGGACTTATTGTGGGAACAATTAACACAGACTAGCAGAAACTCCATTAAACACTTCTTCTTTTTGCAGTGCCCTGGATCCCACATATGCATGCACTTGCACACTCTTCAGATTTTTACCATTTAACCCAGGTAAGGTGGGAGAGATGGGCAGAGTACTCCTCCTATTCAGCCAGAAGAGAAAGCTTACTGACTTGTTTGGTATTAGCACTCATCTCTGAATTCACCTCTTTCAGCTACGTGTTTCTCTAAATCACCCATGTCAACAAACCTAATGAGCTGTCTCAGTATGCAAACTTCAGTCATTTACATGCCTCAAATTTTCAGAAATTCTCTCATACATTTATTATTGGTAATTAGTTTACAAAAGAGGAGAAAAAATGATGTAGAAATGATATAAATAAAGTTTTAAATATCTGTCACAGAGTTTCTGACCTGCTTTTCCCAGATCCTCTTTATTAGGTTTCTACATCTTTTCGCCACTGAATTCCTGCTGAAACAAAAAAGATTTCTTACAAAAAAGAACTCTTCTTTAGAAAAGCACACACATGCTCATGTTCCTGTACTAAATAATCATCATAATCCTCACTTGCTGTGTGAAATTCATTGTGATTATAACCTCCCTAATGAAACCACCTCCCTTTTGCAACTTCTATGAAGTATTTAGCACATTTAGAACTAGCATATTTTCTATGAAAATTAATTTCCCCAAAACAGAAATGGCTCCTCCCAATGTTATGGTCATGATGCAAACATTGCAGAGGCTTAGATATAAAAAAAAAATAAATACAGAAACACATTAAGAAAGCTGTTTGAGGCTAATGACCAAAATTAGAAGAAGATTCCTGAGAAGGAACTTATTGGCTCCTGCTCATGGGTCATATTGGGCAATGCAGGTGAAATGGAGTGACTTCTTCCACTGATGCAAGAAGCTTAAATCTTCCAGAAGCTTAAATAATTCCATCATCTAAACTTTATCTTAACGTCCAGAATTTCTCAACCAGTAACATTAGATACTCTGAGACCATAGACTTAAAACCTGTTCCCTAAAAGCACTTAGGAAATAAAAGGGGGAAAAAGCGCAAGTGAAAATTAAAGAAATCAAACAAACAAAAAAAGAGAATGAAGGAGAGGTTTCACATTCCTTTATATACCACTGTATGAGTTCAAAAGTTAAGAAACCACCTTCACCCACACACATTGCTTTTGCCTCCAAAAAATGGTTGCTCCATTGTGCCACCATGTGGAAAGAAGGAAACAAAGACAGTTGTGGTTAAACTACCAGCTCTCGAGGACTGCATTCAATGGGCACAGCAGGGGAAACAACAGTGTTATACACAAGCAGAGGAAAAAATTACAAACAAAACAAAGGAAAAAAACTAGGCAACAAAAGCAGCACCTGAATCGAAGTCAGAGAGAGCTCCACAGGGACAAATAAACTTGCCCTTCCCTTGCATAAATAAAATTCAGAATGGAGAAAAAACCTCCAGCCTGCCCAGAAGCAAAAAACCATTCTAGGCAGAATTTCCCAGAGAAACAAAATCATTCTCAATTCAAGTCAATGTCTCACATTTTCAATAACTAATCCTAAAGCTACCCAAATCACACCCAGGTGTGGTAAAAGCCAGCTGAGGTAATCCTTCTAATTACAACTTTGCCCTCCCTACCTTCAAACCCCAAATCTGTACTGTGCTGGGCAAGGAACTGCAAACTAGCACAGGGCTTTTGAATCAAACTAAATGGTGTCAGTGGAGAAAAACCCAAAAACAACTGTTAAGCTCTGGTTTAGATTCTCAGTGAGCTAGACTAGCTGTACCGTTCATGCAAACCAGCAGTGTTTGTGTCAAGCAGCTAAGTGGAGAAAATTCCTGTCTAGTAAAAATCAATAACACACTACAAGCCACTACAAGAACTAGCAGGCAAAAGACAATTTTTGTGGCAACTGAGTGGGTTCAGAACAACTGGGAAAAAAGAACAACTGATGAGAATATTTTTTACTTCTGAGTCTTCAGACAATCCTCACATAATGGAGAAAATGTTTGTAGTATTTCAGAATTTTCCATGAGCTGGATCACAAGTAATATCTCATCTGACCATCTCTACCAATAGAATTTTGTGTATTATTTTCTTGTTTTCAGAGTTTTGGTAGACCTTAATAAATGAGCTGAAAGCATGTGACTAAGACAACCAAACCTATGGCCTGAACAAATGTTCAAATTGCAAGTCAGAATGAAAAAAATTCTTAGAAGTAATAAATACACCAGAAGAAAGTCAAGGTAAGGATTCCATTAAAATAATAGTAATGACTGCAAAAGTGACTCTGTTCTTATGTGAACTAGTATGGTTAACAAAAAGCTAGAGCAGACCTAGCCTTTGATTCCATCTTTTGTTGCACCTTTTTTGCAGCTTCTACCCACATATCTATTGCTTCATGCAGAAGAGAAGCTATTAAAAGCAGGTGCCACCACATTTCTTTTTTGTTAACATTCTCTGCCACAGACTTTTGTCTGTGTTTCCTCATGTAATGGAAACGTCCTTGCTTGAGATATGTTTATAAACAATATGCATGCTTTCTCCTCCTCTGCTCCTTACAAATCAAAGCCACTTTGGAATTTGATTTTAAAAGTTACCAGTGATTGTCCAGGGGACAGAAGTAGTTTTTTAAGATGCCCAAGAAACTGTTTTTCCTCAAGTCTCTCTTCATACATAAAGGATCTTAAATTACTGTTCTTTACCTACTTTCATTAGAAAAACAGGGTGTTTAAAGGATATCACATTTATATGTAGTCTCATTGCAATTTACGTACAATTATTAATACATAACCGAATTCTTAAAAAGACCAGTTTTATCAAAGTAATGTCTGGACATAATCTCTGGGCATAATCAATGTTGCTGTGGCAGCAAGGTTGCCAGTAGCACAGTATTTCAATTCCTATGCCAAGAGGCACAGGAGGACTCATCCTGCTCCATGACAGCATCACATTGAAAGAGAAGTAGAGACTATGTCATTATGCTACCATAATCGTTTACTGGGTGTCCACATACATGTTTAATAATACTTGCAATAGTTGAATATGTCACTTACATGTTAACACTTGTAATAGTTCAATATGTCAAAAAGGTTGGTTATTACACTCTTGTTGCCTGTCATTCACCCACGTGATCAACACCACTTCTCTGGGACTGTGCCTGCTTTTCTTCATGGGTGGGACTGTAACACCAGCAGGCTGGAAGCGATCCAGTCACCTCACCTTCAGCCAAACACAAACACACTTTATGTAAATATTGCTGTCAGTCTCACTGCTAGAAATAATCTTGTTCCATATACCACTGCAGATCACCATGAAAAATCCTTTCTACTTTTCCACTCCTAATCTTGTAAAAGAACACAGTAAAATGCATACTAAGATTTTTTTTTTATTATTTTCAAAATCAGTATTACAAAGCCTTTAGGATTAATTACCTGACTTTTTAAAAATGCCAAAACAGATCCTTCAGCAAATGTCACAGGATGGACCTGCAGATGTTCAGCATCTCTAAAAGGACCTATATATTTTATCCAATCATAGAATCAACTTAGTTTTAAAAAATAAAGAAAAATCCTTAAGACCACAAACATCACACTAGTAAGTCAACCAAGTCTCTTGGATATGAGGAAATCAGTTTATCTATGATTTTGCCTATGTTCACATCTCAGTTAAAATTTAAACCAGAATCAAACCCCTTCATGTGTAAAGTCTTGAGACATAATGTATTCTTGAGGTATTAATCCCCAGGTACTTTAAAAATTGTTAAGGTATTCTGAAAAACTAAGTATTTGTATCAAAAAAACCCCACAACCAAACAACAACCCCGCCCCAAACTATCTGTCTATCATCAGCTGGTAGGAAGAGTGTGACAGTCTTATTTACATGTTTAAGAAACTCCACATTTAAGGATGGCAGATATGATTCAGAAACCTCTCTTGAATGGCTGTGTGTCAAATGGGAAGGCATTTATCATTTGTATGCTTACTTTATTAATTTTCTGGACCATTAAAAATCAACAATTACAAGAAATGCAAAAACTGATGCACGTAAACTTGTATTGCTGTCTAAGCAAGTCTAACTAAAAAGTCTCCAACTGAATCTTGATTAATAAGTAAACTTACTATTTCTGTTCAAGAAGAAGCCTATCCAGGAATACACTCATTCCAGCTCTTGTTAATACAGTTAGACTTGTCTGACGTGAGTTAGGCACACTTTTAGTTCCTCTTGTCCCCATCAGTCAGAGCTGCCACACTGACTGAGAGCTGCGTGTGAAACTGCGCCCACTGCAAGGAACCTGGCAACACAGCCCTAAATGAACATCGAGCAGGAAGCTGCTCCTACAACAGTGAAGCCACAGGGTGTTGGCTTTCCCACCAGTTTTGTGGAAAAAGTCAACTAGTTTTTTGGGTACTGTGATGAACGATCTTCAGCCTTTGTAAATCTCGGTTTTCCTCATGACTCCTTTGTGTTTACAGATGTCTTAGTTCATCAAAAACTGAAAGTGAGTGGCAGCACCATTCTCGGGGCAACTGGCAGAGCAGCACACACATAACAGATTCTGTGGGAAAAAAAGATAATTATTTTATGAAATATATAGAGCCTCCAAGAGAGGCTGAGCCCTAGAGAAATGTGGATGCTATACTTGAAAATAGCATGAAGCAGAACCACCAGCATTGCTAGGTCTAAAACATGAATATCCAGTGTAAGCCACATTGATTTATTGCACATTTCGTGCATGCATGCGACTCACAGGCATTTACCACAGTTGCCAGATGTCTAGAAACTGATAAATCCCCGTCCAAAATGATAGCCCAGTAAATTACAGCAGAGTAGTGAGGTTGACAGATCTGGGCAATGCTCAGAAAAACTTAAAGGAAAAAACAGGACACAAAACATTAGGGAGAAATTCATAGAGCTACCTTGGCACAACTGCCTTGGCAAAGCATACATATGACAGGCTGGGGATTGGGTAAGATGTCCCAAGGTCCAGTCTCCCATGCTCACCCAAGATGAACCTTCCTTCCTAATGAAACCATTCAATAAAACACGTTCATGATTTTTCCATTTCACTCCCTCCAGCTGTATCAGTGCTAATCCAGAGTGCCGTAAGATTCTTTCCCCACAGCTCTACATCAGATAATCACTTCTATTTCCTCACAATAAGTTCTTTCCATGAAATGAAAATTATTTCAAAGAACACGAACTGACGATTGAAAGCTACCATTGATGCCCACAGGATGTCATACATCTCCCTTTCAGGAAATTAAAGTAATAACAAGAGCAGGCAGAGACAGTAAAATGACAATAAAAATGTATTTTAATTAAATTATTCTACAATAAAACTAAAAGGAATCTAAAAACAAAGTCTGATTATCGTCCTCATCATGCTTGTTGAATAGCTTGAGCACATAATCATTTCAAGATGAGCACTGAGCTAGCTGCAAACACCATTGAGAGTCATCTCTGTTTCTATCCCCTTCCTCACATGTCATGCCATTATGATCAGCTTAAATAACCACGTACAAGTCAAAATATCACCTACAAGCAGATGGAATCCATACTGAACACATTTCTTTCCGTAAACATGCTCTGTCAACAAAAATATTGTTCAAAAGGTGGTTAGGTCCTCTTTTCCCACTTTGCACTTGATCTTTCTTTAAGGCATAAAATAGTAATTTTGTAAGAAACCAAGAGAGAAAGACAACTTGATTACAGAGAAAAATTTTTTTCCCTTCCTTTAAGAAACCAAAGCAGAGATACAGTGTTGATAACTAACCACACCAATATAATACCTGATTTATTCGCAACTCAGACACTTTTTCAAAACATAATTTTTAATTTTTTATTATTTTTATTCTTCTTACTCATGCTTTTAGGTGATCTTTTTCAGTATTTTGGTAAATATCTTCTAACTATAGTTTATGAGCTTTTTGGACTAGGTTGTTGGGTTTTTTTTAAATCTCAAATAAAACACATTCTTTGTATGAGAGAAAACAGATTTAATTTGCTGTCACCAATAAAGGAATTTATTTTTTACAACTGTGTGACGAGAAAGTGTAAGTAAGAAAACATGGTGCTATAACCTGAAAGGAGGTGCTTAATCTTTGCAGTTGTATGGCTTCATTGCTCACACCATTGTAGTATCTATATGACTGCCACTTGTGTGGAAGCGTAAAGGGATTCATATTTTTCATGTTTCTGTCACATTTTGTAGAAAAAGAGATTGATTTGTGTGGGGAATGAGAACTGACTAATGGTTAACAGTTTATGTTTGCCCTGTAAAAGAGGTTGCATTAGTTCAACTTAAACATCTGTTTCTAAAATTCCTCCCCTTTCAAAGGTGTCTTACCTGTGAAATGACATTCCCTTCCAGCTGGAGGTCACGTGACTTTCTATCAGAGTTTTGTAAATTCACATTTTAAAACATAACTATTTCTGGTGCATTTTTTGTCCTTTTGGTGAAGCAAACCCCTCTCCATGTCTTCATGTCTTTTTTCAGCTGAATCTTGTTTATATGATCCACCTTACTCAGAGCTGCAAGTCAAAGAAGTTACTGAAGTAGTTCTGTTGTGTTAGTGTGAAAGAAGGGGTTTGGGGAGGTTGTGAATAAGACAAAGCTGCTATCTTAGCAGTGGATGACCTGGGTAAATCCTTCAAAAACATCAAAAGGCAACTAAGCTAGCAGAAAAAGCTGCCTGTCAAAAGCCCCTTTGCTTCAAGTTTCCCATTAAATATCATATACCATGAAACTATAACTAAAAGTTTTCATATAAATTTTGTGAAAAATTCAAGAGCATGATTAGAGCTTTCACACAGCCGAAAGGCATAGTTACACCAGTAGAATTTATGTCTCCATAATGATTTTGTCTTTGTACTTCAAATTAATCCTGTATATCACACTGATTTGTGGCTAACTTTACATCCTGCTGCAGCAACAGTTGCTGGGGAGAGTAATAGGGGTGGAGAGATGTGCTCGGGGTACCGAGAGGTGGCTCAGGGGACAGCACGGGAATGTGCGCTCCCAAAAGCATTAACCCGCTGCAAAGGAGGAACACCAACACACAGTACAGGACTTATGAACAGTGAATGAGCAGGGAAAAAGCCAAGGGTGACAAGGAAGCCAAGGTGAAAACCAGGAGGCTTGGAGTTTAACAGAGACGAAGGAGACAAAGACCAAAGAGATGTGTAAAATGGACACTGGGGGAAAAGGGGCATGGTGGGCACATGGAGCTGGAACAGGAATTACAGAAACAGAGGCGCAGGAATAAAACAATAACTGCAGTTGCACAATCAGGAAAGGGCATGAGCAGGCACACAGAGATGTCTCCAAGGATCAGAGAGAGCACAGTAAACTGGAAGAAACATATACAGTTGAGGAAAACAAAGTTAGAGAAAGAAAAAGAAAAAGAAAAAAAAAGAATTACTACCTTACACCTAATTTTTTCTTAAAGTAATATAAATATAAAGCTTTATAGCTTAGCATCCTAGATTTGTACATGTATGGATGTATATGTACTTTTAACTTTCAAATTGCTACATGTCCAAAGTTTCCATAGCTTGTACTGATGGCTACAACACGCTATGGGTTGTAAACTTAGCTCTGTAATCACACTGCCTGGTATACAAAAATAGAAATTCATTTTACCAACCAAGTTAATTTTACCCTCCTCAGCTTGTACTGTAACATCTGTGTCCAGATCAGTTGTCTTTCTGTGGGCTTGGGAGATCAGGGTCACACATGTCCCATGCAATGGGAGCGTTCAGGTTCTAGGAAGCTACCAGGATTAGTAGGACAAAGCAATTGCAAAGTACTCACTATGAAGCAACTGGGTAACAAGCCTACAAAAAAAAAGAATGAATGACAAGTAAAATTTCTGCCCTAGTTGGGAGAACTGTATTAGAAATTGAAGTCCTAGTGCCCAAAAAAGAAAGTCATATTGTAACAAATAGGTCTCACAGCAGTCAGACCACCATTTGGGGAGTTCTTCTGCACCCAATCACACATTCCTATCACAAGCAAAAGAAAATAAGAGCCAGGAAATGCCTTCATACATTGCACTACCAGTTACAAAGATGAACCATAATCTATTGATACGGCCTTGAGATACTACAAAGCTGTGGATGGCGGGGTCCACACTTAAACAGATCCATGTTCAGCCATAGCTTGTACAGGGGTGGAAATTTCACTATGGTGTATGAACTTGTCCCTGTGAAAAAGCATACCAATTCTTACAGCACGAGGTATTTCACCATGCATCTGTCTGTCAGACAGTGTCTATTCTCTCAAACAGTGTTGTGGGCAGCCTGCAGCTGTAACTACTGCCTTAATCATCACAGTGAAATAGTAGCATCTAAACCCAGCCATACCCTCTGCATAGAGACTGAGAGGACAGTGAGAGAAAAGTGAGTGTCCTAGTGCCTCATACTAATGCACTTGGGCTGTCATACTGGGGACAAGATGTCCCCTTCTGAAGAAGCAGGGGATTTTTTTCTTCTTCTTCTCAGTTTTGCTGTTATTGTGTTTAGTCATAAGGAATACTATCACATAAGAGAGCTTACATAACCATTTTGTAAGACCATTTACTCTGATTACTAACTGAAAATTTCTGAAACCAATCAGAATGTGAACTACAGTTTGAGAAAAGAACAGACTGCAGCTGTAACCCATTGTTGAAATTTACTCAATATAAGAACTTTGGCAAGAAAAACTTTTTTCTTTTCAAAGAAATGACAGTATTACCAAAATAATGTACCAGATATGTACCAGCATAATGTACCAGAAAATAACCAATTCATTCAGCAGTAGCCCCATGAAAGATGACAAAAAAAGTAGTATTCTTGCCAACCTTCTATTTTTGCATGAAAATGACCTGTTTTACAAATGTCTTCCTTAGAGTCCCAAGTAATGAATTTTAAAATCTCATGCCTAAATAAATGTTCCAGTTTTCATCATTGTTCCATATCCCCAACAATTTAAAAGAGGTTGTATAGGAATATCTTGGTGCTTTTCCAAATTTGATATGTTTATGAACCTAAATAACTACATACGCATCCATCTTAAGGCTTCTGCTTTGGTTTAGATTTTAGCGGTGGTGTTCTCCTCCGACCACTGTTACTGGTAAGAGTGTATGTCACCTTATTCTTTTCAAATTGCAGTCTGGAATCTTGCAGAACTAAAGTGCCTCACTTTGTCACAGAGTAGTTCAGAGGTGGAAGTTTTTATTACTACGTGAAACAGGACTCTGCCTATGCGCAAGACTAATACTGGTATCAGAAGTCTCGTGCAATGAAGCATGAAGAGCAATGTCATGGCTCTTCCTGTTGCCAGGAAATAGCTATGAGAGATATTTGTGGGGTTATGTCAAAGCTGCTGTTTTACAGCCACTGTACAAATATGTTGAAAGTACAACAGTACCTTGAGTCCTAGAAGCTAACACCACGATGGGCAGAGCACTTGCAGCTTCCTTTGAGGGAATAAATAATTTCCCTGACCACAAACCAGTTGATCTGAATGAACATTACAGGTGCCTAAGCTATGGGGAAGGAGAGAGAAAAATACCTTAGAATGAGATTAAAAGCTATATCAAGTTTCTGTAAGTTTAAAAAAAAAAATTATGCCTCGTATCGCACTTCCTTTATCAGCTCTATGGCTTTAGATGTGAACAGTTTGAGAGGAATGATAGAATCTACCTCCAAAACATGCAAGACACTGCTACAGTAAATACAGACTCTTAAGAGAAATGGAGGAAGTTGTCAGTAACTGTTACCATGCTGCTGCCTCTAACAATTATTTACTTTTTATGTGAAAAATATTATTTTCATATCAAGCATGGATTTTAAATAATTATAATAATTGTAATAAAAATGCAATTCAAACTCATGGAAAATCAGTGGTCTGCCAGATGTACACAAGAGATTTTAATCTATTGATGTTTTCTTTGTCCCTTGTTTGTTATTTCTGTGCTTGAGTTATAGTGACAGATGTTTACAGTTCCTCTCCCTTCCCCATCCTCCTGTTGTTTACTTGAACAGTGGTAGTACTTCTTAGCTGTTTAAATGAACAGTATTATAATCAGAGGGAGACTTTCCTGCCTCTGATGGTTATTCATCCCTCTTTCTGCATCCTATTAAATTATTGCTGTCAGAGATTATAATTTTTTTTTGCTTACTTTTTAGGAGCAACTGTCTCAGGAGTGGTGCAGCACAGACCTGGGTTTATGCAGCTTCTCCTTCATATAAGTAATGAGAAATTGCCTATTGGAGCACTGTAAAGTCTTATGCAGTTAAGGACTGTTTGCAACCAAAGAGGCCTGAATGTAGGCTAAAGCAAAGTCAAATCAAAACTCAGTAAATAAGCGAGTTTAGATTCAAGTAAAATATGGAATATCAATACTCAGTTGATACATTTTTTAAGATATTTTCAATTACTGCTTGATACATTTCCAAGGTATAATCAGATGGGGCTGGATGGAAAAACAGGACTGGGAAGGTACTGTGTCCTTGGCACTTGCTGGTGTCGGGAAGCTATAGCAAGCAACACATGAGAAGTCAAACATTTCTCTCCCGGTAAGAAATTCATAGCTCACAAAATCAAATGCAATCTGAAAATTCCTGAATGTTATTAACATGGACACATAACTTCAGTGTGTCATGACCCCACATCCACACACACAGACACAAATCTATACTGTCCAAATAATCTTCCTGCACTTTGCAACAAAAATAGTTTGCTTCAGTATTTTTTTAATTAGATACTTGCCTGAGGATAAGCTGAGCCATAATCATAAAAGAGAGGGAAACATATACAGATTCAACACTGAAAAGTGAGAAGGAAGCAGAATAAGGGCATGTTGTTGTTGTTGTTTTAAAGCAGATACACTGAAGGGATTATTATTTTATTAACGGCTCTCTAACTGCCATGATTTTGGTGTTATTTGAACAAACTATGCCTTCTATTGTACTCTGTAGTGACACAAAGCTCTGCAGGAGACAGGATGCTTTGAACAATTCCCATTTTAGATTACGTCTAGAAATTGCATGTTTAAAGCTGAATTTACATGTTGAATGCAAATCTTTGTGACTGAACTAGCATATCAAACTGGTGCAGCTGTACACAATTAGAGCAAAATGTGCTGCTGTTCCAAAGAGCCTTTCTTTTGCTCTAGTATACAGTGTTGTTCATTTGTTTGGCAATAAATCACTTATCTCCAACACGTAGGACTATTTGTGAATTAGGAGCTGTTAGTTCAAAAGGATTTCATAAGCCTTGAAAAACTACCTTATACTCCACGGTACCTTTTGGAACAGAAGCTGTTATTTGGATCTAGATTTGACTCTTTTTAGAAGGTATATCAGTAGCTATGATGTTTGCTGATTTTTCTTCTTCTATTTTTTTTTTTTTAATTCATGTTTTAGTCACATTCAGAGCTTCCACGTACTCCCCACACACACACACCATGCATGCACACATACAAAGGAAACTATTTTCATCTACAGCTAAATGACGTCTTTCCATTTCCTCATCTCAGAAGATGTCAGGGCTTTGCTAAGGATTCCCATTCAAATCAAGCAGGAGAGCACAGTGCAGGCTGAATACAAATTTGTGCTAGAGAAGTGGAACAAGGTTAGCGAAGTGTGCAGTTGGCGAGATTGATGTTGATACCCTTCACTGCCAAGTGAAATGCCAATAATGCTTGTATAGCATTTTGTGAGGGCAATGGGAGTATTGATTCCTGAGCAATAATAAAGAATGAAGCTGCTCTCTCAGGTATAAAAATATTGGCAACTGTTACAAAGAATTGACTCATAGAGGCCTGAGTGTTGGCCTATGTTAATACAAATAATTCAGGCTTCAGAAGGATTTCAAGAGCAGCCAGGCATGATCCTCAGGCACACTCCCTGCTATTAATTTATCTGCAGCTTTCACAAGCTTCTGTGTCTATCAGCCAATTGGTCTTTGAGGTGCAGGGACAAAAATGGATTTCTGAAGGCTTGTTGGGAGACAATACAAAAAGCCAGCTGAGCCATGAAATTTTAACCTATAAAAATAATTAAAAAAAAAAAGGTTAAATTCCTTTCTTGTCATTTTTATGAGAAAAAGCAGAACATATGGTTTCCATGGACTTCATAAATACATTTAACATGCATTTCATTGAGAGCTGAGATTTCTAAGGCTAGTATTTTTATTGTATTGCTTAAAACAGTTTTATTCACTGATGGAAGTGTAAAGCTCCCAGAACACGAAGCTATTACAGGTTATAGTACATCTTATGCATTCTCTAACAATTTACAGTGTGCTGTCAGTGCTTAAGCATGAGTACTAAGAGTTTCCTAACAACTTTTGAAGAATTAGCTGCCCTTTGTGGTGTTGAAAAGCAAATACCTTAGAATGACTGCCTGCTCTTAAAACTGTGAGGCACGTCTGTTCACTCAGTTAACTAATGGGTTTCTTCTCCATCCATCACTGACCATCAAAAGTACGACAGAAATAGAAGCACTGGGAGTGCACATCAACACTTGTAACAATAGCAGTGATGAAATACGCACCATGGCATACAATTAGCTGTATTTTGTTGGTGACTACCTCACCAATGCTTGGTGTAATAATACACATTTAAAAGAACTGCTGCTGACATGGTGAACAACCAAGTTGCTTTCAGCTGTTATTAGATACCAAAAATCTATCTTTCCTATCTACTGTTTTTTCACAAATGGTAGAATTCCCACACCAAGGTTAAAGGCTTGGTGATTTTTTATCAAGAACAACTGGCAAACAGAGGGCAATTTAAGTCATAGATAATTCACAAAACTGCCAAACATATTTGCCAGATGTGAAGAATTCTAACTATTGAACTCACCTATTCCAATTAATCAATGTTTAAATCCCATGTCTGTTGGAAAATGGACAGCTGAGACCACTGTGGAGTAACTTATTCTGCTGCATATGTCCCCACTGAAATGAAATACAGTGACTGGAAAGCTTTCATCCTGGTCATGCTTTTCCTGAGTCAAATGCATAATGATTTTCTTAATTTCACTGGCTCAGAAATGTTCACAAAGATTTCACTGCTGGCTTCCAAATCTGCAGGGAAAAACTCTTGGACTACAAACAAATGGACAATCAAATGGGAAGATTATGCACTTCGAAACAGAGGACAGGTGGCCAATGCCCATCCCAGGTAAAAAGAAAATGGGATCAACATAATATGGCTGGCGGAGAACAGCAGGAGAAGTTACCAATAGCTCTGCCTATTGAACTACTGTTAGGAATGCCATTGGATAACGATGTATTTAAAAACCCAACATGTTGCAGATAGTTAAAAAATTTATTTTCATGGGGACAAGCAGGTACTGTATCAGAACCATATGAAAGAAAGGACATTTATGAAACTTGATTCAAAGAAACAGTTTTAAATTTCTTTACCCTCAACGGATCCTTTTGTCTGCTTTTGTAAATATCCACCAACCTATTGTGTCAATAAAGGAACACAGTCAAAGGAAGCCATGGCCACCATCATCTGGAAGAAAATGTTCAATTCTGCATCTGACTACAGTTTTTGGGAACCATAGCCCTAAGCCATTCCTCACTTTACAGAGCCAAAAACTATCTGAGAAAGTATATTTTTCTAATGGTTGGATGAATATCAGATAGTTATCTCTTGATTCAGGCCCCATCCAGACTTCGACCAATAGTTTTTTGTATTTTCTTATCTTTATTCAACAACAACATTTTTGATAAAGCCCACTTTTGATATGAGAGACAGAATAGGTAAAAAAAGAAAGGGTACTTCTTTTGTTCCTAGATCCATTGTATGTCGGTGAAGTACACGCAACATCATTACATACTAATGCAGATGCTTGTATTTCATTAATATTTTGACCTTTCATATTCAGAGTCTGCTTACTCTTGCTTTGAGACTATTTTTCTTCCTTTTGTCTCTCTCAAATCTACACAGAGAAAACCCATAACACTTTACAGGTGATCAATGACAAGGGATGCAATTTATTCTCTTGTGACATTCTCATGATATCCCCTCAGAGGTATTAAAATGCTCTACTCCTTGTTTCTCTCTCAAATGTAAAGAATCTTGGCTTTTCCTAGTAAAAGTATTTTCTGTGCATGCATTCATGCTTGTCTGATCAGCTTCTGTTTCTCCCAACCCCATGACTAAGAGGCTCTCATATCACCTAGAATATGAGACAATGATAATGCAGATTTCCTTTGTATCATGAAGTTAACTAGGAATTCCAACTACCAATAGGAATTAAATATTTAGTACCTGTTGTTACTTTGACTACTGAAACATTGCAGCCCAAAGTCCACAACACTGTTCGACCTTTATTTTCCTCATTTATTTTATATGGAAAGAAAGTGCACTAGAATAAGGAATTATATAGAATTATGTAAGAAATTATTCTTCCAATTTTATGTCATTTTTTTCTCTATCAGCATCAAATTTCACCGGCTATCATGTTGCCTATTAACCTATTAGAGTCATCTCTCATCTTCACTGTCCTAAATCACTATCATCATCTGCATTTTTCTCATCTGTTTTTCTTTTTTTACTTATCAGAGCTATACTAAGAGATACCAGTCCTAGCAAAGGAAAGGATTACAAGGATTTGAAAAGACAGGACATATAAGTTTAGAGATGTGCCCTTCTGTTTAGTGCTTTCTTTAAACAAGCTCAGGAAGTGTCCTTTCTTGAGACCTCCAGTTTCTCAAAAGGGTCTGCCAGAGCCTTTGGTTCAAGCTTCCAGATGGTGATGCAGCTCAGGAAAAGTACAAGAGTAAAATGAAGATTAATCTCTATGCATGTGTTAAGTGCTGAGAGCACTGCAGGATCTGTCTGGTAAAAATCCACAGTGACAGAGCTGGGGAGAACAGATCACCAAATTGACATAAAGATGCTGAGCTTTGCTCTTTGAATCCTGCAGGTTATTCCTGTTGGTTAGACACTGGAGGATCATAAAAACATCAAACATCAAAAGTGTCTCAGTTGTGCTACTGGGTCTTGAGTTTTAACCCTGCTACCATGTTTTTGTTCCTTTACTTGCCAAGGTCAGACTCTAGTTACTCAAGCATGACTGATAGGGGATTTCAGTGCATTCACCAACACAGGGGTTTTTTTCCCCTTTTATGAATGTTTTTCAAACATTCTGTCTAGTGATCTTAGAAGTCAGCAGGAGGGAAGAAAAATTGTTCCCAGCTGTTTTTTTAAAAATAATATGTCCACTTCTGCAGTGCAGTAAGAACAGCTTTCCTTCTGCACTTTGTTGAACAAACCAATAGTTGATGGGCTGAAGATATTCAAATTCCAGCTATAAATTCGTTTATAAAGTGAATTTAGTTATCTTGAAAGCTATTAGACTGAATGCCCCAGAGACTGAACTCATTGACTTATTCACAGAACTGCTACAGTGAAATATGAAACAGTGCAAGCTTTCAGCACGCTGTCCCACCAGCATGCTCCAAGCCTGACGTGCTAGAATGACCTATGAGGAAAGAGATTAGTTCAGCTTTTATGTTCATTTAGGAAAGCACTCCTCGCACTTCAATCAATGGCAAAACCTTTACTGAATTCAGTGAAGGTTTGATCAGATCTTTGTCCTCTAGGAATGACGCTGTGACCGCTGAACAAGTCACAGACACTAATGATTAGGCACAGATTTTTAAATGGCTGTAGACACATGCAGAAAAAGAGGTAATCATACTCATGGGCACACAGCTCTGGTTTTTGTGCAGGTGTACAGGTTTCAAAGAATCATTAATCATCTGAGTGTTCTAGGTCTTGTACTTCTTTTTTTAAAATCTTGAGTTCGTGATATAATCGTTTTGCACCTTTACTATAAAAACAGATGCTTTGCTGTCTCTTTACTGCTAAAAGAACAGGAAAGACTCTTGAATCAGTATATTAGATTCCACCAACTATGTGAATTTGGGAAAGCCACTTTGTTCCTTTTTTGCCCCACCCTCTCTCTCATCTTTATCAATATGTGAAATGGGGGGGTAATCACAGCTTCTAAATTAGGGGAAGAAAACAGAAGACAGAAGAAGGAGAAAGGAAACTTAGCTTTTTTACTCCAAATTTTTGAGTAAGAGATATCATCAATGCCCCAGATATCACAACTGATGGCAAAAACATATCCTTGTGTAACAGACCCTTATAATACCCCTTTGGTACAACAATATTTCTGCATGCTAGATGCATTAAGAGCTGTCTGCTATGGTAAAAATAAAAAAGATTGTGATCAAAATGTTTTGCTGTAAATTTTGCTGCCAAGTGCAGTGATAGCTACTATATGCCACATAAGACTCACTGGTGAATTTTCAGCTTCCCTGAGTCCTGCTAAATTTTCATTACAAGCACCAGCCTGCAAGTTCCAAGTTGTTAAGCATGGTTATGGAAGAAATCTGGAGGTGGAAACCTTGTCAATCACTGACAACAGGGCCTTGCTCAGCTGATAATAAAACTACTACTGCTCACTGAGAAAGATTTCTGTTAGCATTTGGGAAAGGCAGCAGGGTGACCTTTCTTTCCAAGAGCCAAAGACCCAAACTGTCTGCTTTGATGTATGTCTTTTACTAGGATTTGTTGGGTTTTTTTATTTGCCACCTCCCACCACACCTGACATTGAAGAGATTTTGAAATACTTTAACATATAAAAGGATGAACTGACAGTGTCTTATACCTCTGCTTTACTGATTCTGAATGCTTTGACTCCTACATTAATTATTCAGACATTATTTGTCTGCTGTTCTTGCTACTTTTATCTTAGATTTAAGTTACTCTTCTTCTCTTACATAAATTTATTATCATTGATGCTTTCTTTTTGCTGGACATAGAGTAGCACACCCTGGGCTTGAGTCTGTATGTGAGTACTCTGCCACTTAGTTCAGTTGGCAGGCCCTGTATATAAATTCTTATTGAACATTGGATTCATTACTACTGAAACTGAGAAAACCAATTAAAGAGGTTACTTTTACTAGCTCAAACTATAACTCTGGCTAGCCTAACATCAGCTCAAAGTCAAATTTTCGGCCCTAACTGCTGATCTGACATCCACGTATAGCTGTCACTGCTGTACTCTCAGACCTTTAAGACAAACTCATGAGCTGTAATTGAAGATTCAGGCACACGGGAAGCATAGAGACATTCAAAGTTATGCTGAATATAATGGAACAGAAGAAGAAAGACAGGAACACCTGTCCATTCAGCTACTTTCTTGTAAACAGGATAAGATTAAACTCCCCATGCCAACCAAGCAGCGATACTTAAAATTCAAGTCCATAAACCCCACATTAAACATGAGAAAATGTTTGCAGCTCTGAAATTTTGCCAAACTGCTAAAAGCTTAAGCATGAAGACAGAGGAACACACAGAACTTGACTGAACACCCACAGAGATCAAGCCACCTAACAAGTTTCAGAACTATTAGTATGACTTTTTCCAGTCTCACAAGTTAAATAATACATCCAAATGCACAACCACATCTCAGTGTGAATTAAGAGGAGTGGAAAACACTGACTTTTCATGTCACATACATTTTTGTCATTGGAAAGTACATATCAAAAAAAAAATATCTAAATGTATAAAAACTTTCTTCTCAAGTGAGAAAGTGAATTAATTCTAATAATTCACTTTTATTACCTTATTCACATCACCGAAAACAAAAGAAGCCTTTAATAGCACAAAAGGATCTCAAGTAAACCTATTTACCTTTAAAATATGCATTATAATCAAATATTAGAAAGTGTAAAGCACTTCACAAGTGTATAAATGTGATGTGTAGAGCACTTCATAAACATATAAAAAGATGACCCCGATTCAAAAATGTTACAGCCTAGTTAGTACATATGTCAGGGAGTGGGAGGGAAAAGAGTGAATTGATGAAAGCATTGAAAAGAAGGGGTAAAAGTTAAGCATACATCTTGTTAGCCCCATGACTCATAAGTGTCTTATGTATATAGACATGCATCTATTCACCAGATGAGTAGGCCAACATTTATCGTCCTCTTTTCTCAAGTTGTATGTCTTCACGAGTCATTTGAAAAGAAGAGTGTGAAAGGTTGTCAGACTGCTTGAGGAAGTGGGATGAAGACAAATGGGGCTATATGGAAGAAGTTGTGAGAGCAGAGGGGGAGAAGCACATTGAGAAAAGCTTACGAGTCTTGCTCTTGGGTTGAACAAAGAGAGGAGAGAAAAGCAGGTGAAAGTACAATGGTAAACAGCTGGTCAGAAGTGTATAAGACCTTGAAGTGAAATCATGGCCTTTCAATCCAGGTAGCAAAGGAAATGTTGTTGTGCTGTATCTAGTAAGCCTTTGAATAATGGACCACTGCATCACAACTTCTCTGGAAACTTCTTACCTTAAGTGTATCTTCACCATCAATGACCAAAATTTGAGTCTGAAGTTACAACTTGAAAATTGCGTGTGGTATCAATTGCATGTTTGTAGCCCCTAGGAAGGGCTAGGAAAAGTTACTGGAAGTTGCTACACTATGGAAGTGAAGAACAAGGCTTCCAAATATAAATGTGGCATGGCATTTGGTTTATACAGCAAGGGAGAAATACAGCAAGCAACTCTGGCATGTTAGAGAAATGAATTAATAAATAGCTTATAAATGTGTTAACAGCTCTTTACAACGACACATAATTGTAGGAGCAGCAATTTATTACCAAAAAGATCACTGACAGCTTCTAAATATGTTGATTATCACAGCGAAAAAAATATGAGTGTTTTAAAAAAAAGTTAGTAATCAGATCCCTCTTAGGTTATAACTGTCATATAAAAAGCCTGTAAATTACTAAAACCAGTATTCTAAAGAGAACTTCCACTGGCTGGCTGTTCCTGTTTTTACCAAAGAGAGATCTAAGGCCTGGATGCAAAGATTAGAATTGACACATGCAGCCTGGTTACATGGAAAGTAAAAAAACATTTTAAAAAGCATGAAATCACTCATGTTTGAATACGTATGTTTATTTGCTCCGCTTGGTTTTTTGCCTCAGGAAGAATGAAAAATGCTAGTTCTTAAACAAAGCAAAAATACCACCTGTTCATAATATTTTGCATAGAAAAGAATATTTAGACATGAGATAAGCTTCAGGCATAATTCAGCCTAAGAAATTTGTTCCTATGTAGGGAACAAAAGATCCAAAGCTCAAAACATGATAAAGGAATAAGCAAATTTTGTGCTCTTGTCCACATAGCTGGAAGTCATTTGCTTTCACTAATATGATGATACGAAACTGACAAGGACATGTAGAATTAAAATAGTATATTACTTCTGTGGAGACTTCGCTTGCTTTGACAGTATCCATCCTGTGCTATACAGAAAATCATATTAATGCATTATAACACATCTTGATCTTCAAAATCAGAAGGCTTTTATTAGCAGAAAAATAAGCAGATGCCTATACAATTCCACTCTCACTTTTTGCTAATTATTCATTTTCAGTATGCATTATATTCCCCATGTACACATCCGTAAGAATAAGAACATTAAATGGACTGGAATTCTCATTACTGGCAGCATTGTGGTTCAATCTGAAGTATATCACTATACTGAAAACTATCTGAATAGAACTTGTTATAGGAAAGCATGTACATGGGAGGATGTGAATGTGTGAGCATGGGAGAACAGCCACAGCACAGCTTCTGTGCTTCTGAAGAAAGAAGCACATACCCAGGAGCCATAAAACAACATGCTGAAAAAAATTCTCAATTTATTCCTCAGTTCATATACCCATTCTTTGACTTTACACTTGCTTTCTTCATACTCACTCTGCTCTTTACACACAAATTTTAGCAGAGGAACGAAAGATTTGACTGTTGATTTAAAAGACTGCTGCCATGAACTCTAGCCCTAATTTATATGAACTCAGTAAGACTATCCTCCTACGTGCAAATTCAGGAAAATGCTTCATTATATTGACACACTGGGACAAGGCATGGGCCAGTCAGAAGTAAAAACCAGGTCCTGAACTGCAGCAGTAATTTCAGTTGAACCGAGTAAAAACAGGCTCAGAATTATATACAGAACAAGTACCTGTTCACGTTTAGAAAGAAAGGCAAAACACTTTAAGAAATGCAGAAGTGGATTTTACCAAGGAAAGAGTTAATGGCTTACTCCAGTGAAGGCTAGTATAGACAGACTGAAATGCCTCACCTTCAACATACTTTATATTTTCAATTAAATACCTCATGAAAGCTAAGACTGTTCTCTTTGTGTAAACCACCTTATCATGCTAGCCCAAAGCTTCTTCAGCAGCTCTTTGACCTTTCTCTTCATGGGCAATGACACTTCTGTTATAGTTTAGCCTTATACACACACATAGACTTGCACACACCCAATACTGTAATTAATGTCATCTACCTTCATCTGGTAACTTTATTTTAAATAGAAAAATAGTAATATATAATTTGTTGCCCAGCAAGCAAAGTTACATAGACTTTAAGAGTAGGCCAGGTTATACAGGAGCTCTACGTACAATCAGATGTAGTAATTCGTAGGTAGCATACTAAAAATTGTACACTGAACTTTGTAAATCAAACTTCGAATAAGCATTATTAAGACTACACATTAGTTGTGGGAAAAGTGTGTGGCACAGGTTGCCATAACAAGCAATAAAACTGCAGATTAAGACCAGCTAAATAAGCACAAAGGAGTCAGACCGAGGTTATGTGAGCTAACTTACTTGTTAGGGCCAAAATGAGCCATGAAACATTAAACTTTATAATTATATCTCAAGATGTCAAGGTAATTGTGTCAGCACTTGCAGAGACTGTGGAAGCAACAATGTAAAATTGCAAAAGGAAAAGCAAGATGAAAGAGATCAAAGTGCCAGGTGATGTGCTATAGAAGGTGGGGCTGTCAAAATGTAAAGCACAATTCAGGCTGTTGAACAATGATGATGACTGTACTAGTATGCATTGTATTTACCAGTATAGCAATTCTTCTAAAATTGTATCCATTATTCAAGCTAAGTCCGCTTGCAGTGCCAGTACACAGTTGTACAATTTTTTAGAAGTCATGCATGTTTCACCAACTTGCACTTCCTTGAAATATTAGGTGTAAAATTTTCATTCCAAGCAATACTTGCAAATGAATATAGTATATATTGAAAGGAGACCATCAACCCTTTTCCAAATAACAACAGAGAATCATGTAGGAACAAGGATCCTGGCTGTTACCAAGAGTTTGAATAAGAGAGGCTAAACTTCAGAATGCCATGGAAAATGCCATGTCTGAAATGAGATGTTTATTATGAGCACATAATATGCTAATATCCCTCCTAACCATTGCAGTGGCAACTCATGGTTTCAAACAGCTTCAGTGGACGTCTGAGAGCTAGCAGAGGATCTATAAAGACCATCCTCACATTATTTTGCAAACCTAAGTGGGTTCTGTAATTAATAAAACATCTCTAGAATGGGGCTTAAATGCAACAGGGTACCTGACAAGCCAAAGTGCTTTCTTTATCCAGCATGTAACTTTCATGAAACTCAAACTAATGAATTGCATTGTTTTGTTGTAAGACTGCAAGAATGAGAACTTAAAGAGGGTTTCTTACTAATGTTGTAAATATGCTGTAGGTAAAATTAAGAACCTTCTTAATATTTATAAGTAAAATTCATAAAATTAACTATAAGATCTTTTAAGATAAACATCACAGAAAAATCAATCCTATTTAAAAAATCATGTGATTAGAAGCAGAATGGAGTATCGTAGGGACATAGAGGTTAACTCTTTTTAGAAGCTGTATAAACTGCCTTATGATAATGTTCTAATTACTTAGTCATCCACCATTAATACAAAGTAACATTAGCTGAACTGCTCACGCAACTTCAAAAACTAGGAAGATATGGAGTCAATCTGGATGTCATCTTCAAAAACCCAGAAATGTATGACACAACACTGCCTGTGCCAAAATAAATACTGTTATGTTTCTGATTTTTTAACTGAGGTATCCCACATCTCTTTGCATGAGAAGTGATGTGGGGATTTTCTCTGAATCCACATACAAATTTGGAAATTCTTCTGGACCTGCCTCATTTTGAAGAGTGTAAGCATCAAAGAGAAAGAGGAAAAAAGAAAAACCTGCGTATAAATATAAAATATTTCTGGCTTGACAGCATGAGAATTTTACACTATACAGATTAGATCACAGAATCATAGAAACATTTAGGTTGGAAAAGGTTTTTAAGATGATCAAGTCCAACCATTAACCTAGCACTGCCCCATCCACCACTAAACCATGTCCCTAAGCACCACATCTACACATCTTTTAAATACTTCCAGCAATTGGGACTCAACCACTTCCCTGGGCAGCCCTTTCCAATGCTTCACAACCCTTTCAGCGAAGAAATTTTTCCTAATGTCCAATCTAAACCTCCCCTGGAGCAACTTGAAGCCATTTCCTCTCATCCTATCGCTTGTTACCTGGGACAAGGGAACGACACCCACCTGCCTACAACCTCCTTTCAGGGAGTTGTAGAGGGCGATAAGGTCTCCCCTCAGCCTCCTTTTCTCCAGGCTAAACAACCCCAGTTCCCTCAGCCTCTCTTCAGAAGCCTTGTGCTCCAGACCCTTCATCAGCTTCATTGCCCTTCTTTGGACACACTCCAGCACCTCAATGCCCTTCTTGAACTGAGGAGTCCAAAGCTGAACAGAGTATTCAAGGCGCAGCCTCACCAGTACCAAGTACAGGGACATGGTCACTTCCCAACTCCTGCTGGCCACACTATGCCGGATACAAGCCATGATGCTGTTGCCCCTCTTGGCCACCTGGCCACACTGCTGGCTCATTTTCAGTTGGCTGTCGACCAACACCCCCAGGCCCTTTTCAGGCAGCTTTCCAGCCATTCTTCCCCACACGTGTAGCATTGCATGGGGTTGTTGTGACCCAAGTGCATGACCCAGCACTTGGCCTTGTTGAATCTCATAGAATTGACCTTGGCCTATTAATCCAACCTGTCCAGATCCCTCTTGCAGAGCTTTCCTCCCCTCAGGCAGATCAACACTCCTGCCCAACTCAGTGTCATTTGCAAACTTAACTGAGGGTGCACTTGATCCCCTCATCCAGATCATTGATAAAGATATTAAACAAGACTGGCCCCAGAACTGAGCCCTGAGGAAACCACTTGTGACCAGCTGCCAACTAGTTTAACTCTGTTCACCCCAACAATTTGGGGTCAGCCATCCACCCAGTTTTTTACACAGCGAAGGGTACGCCTGTCCAAGCCATGAGCAGCCAGTTTCTCCAGGAGAAAGCTGTGGGAAAAGGTATCAAAGGCTTTTCTAAAGTCTAGGTAGGCAACACCCACAACCTTTCCTTCATCCACTAAGGTGACCACCTTGTAGTGAATACCATGTAAGTAGGTATTCAGTCAAATTACAAGTGCACCACAAAAAGACATGGAGTAAGGAAAACTGTTTTGAGTGGGTTTAGTAAGTAGAAAATATTTGTGTCCAGGAATTACATGGGTTTTTACTTAACTGTTATCTGACTAAACAAGGTTACAAACCAGATATAGGCTCTCTACAGTACATGTGGAGATAAAATTTTATGCAAAAAATATCTCCAGTGCCACCCCCTTTAAATGCTTGGAAAATGTTTAAATACATTAGAACACTTGCATGCCTTTGGCTTTAATGACTGCAAATATTGAAAAAGCACCGTGGCTGAACCCTTTCAAGATATCAGTGAAGTAACAGGTTTTCATAAGATTATGAAGGAAATTACAGGACTGATGAGCATCTTCTTCACATAGGAAGACTTCAGCAAAATTATTTGTATGTGTATTTTCTCATAAAGTGGTAAAGAAATCAAAATACAAAAATATCTGCATTTTTGTTCTCAGTGTTGGCTGAGAGCAGTGCAATGGATCTACTGTACCTTGCAGCACAGAGGATGGTTCTTCTGAGCCAAAACAGGCTGGATAAAATGCAGAAGGCTACAGGACAGAAATTGAAAGTTCTATAGAACAGTCAGACTAATAAGCAGTTGGTCAAATTAATTTTTCACCTTAATTACATGAAGCCACACCATTGCCTTGAAGCGAGTCTTGTCTGCTCCACCATAAAGAAACTCTACTTTTCCAAGGTATTGCAGTTAAAAAAATAGGAAAAAACTTTGGTGTAGCAAGGCCAGGTAGATCCTAAATTAGACAGTATACATCAACCAAATCCAGCAATCAAATATTTAAAATGGAAAAGATTTCTCAGAGCTTAGGCAAGAAGTAATGGATTTCCCCAAAGAAGAACTTATTGAAATCAGAAACTACACTCACCAGGACTCATATTAAGACACAAAAAGAAGAAAAATAAGAGGGAGAAAAAATATAAACCAAACCCAAGTATCAATACAAGAGCCCAAAGGAAAAGCATATCAACATCATTTACTCTACAAGCTTTCATTTACAAAGCATACTTCTTGAAAATAATTTCAAATTCTGAGATTGTTTTGTTCAATTTTTCGAAAATACCTCTCAAAACAACACTTTTCCTCCCTCTATTTTCAGAGTGAAAAGCACTTTTAAAAACACTGTAAGGTGTAATATGGTGGCATCCTCCTGATAAATGCTATGAAAGCATTGTTAGAACACTCTCCATCACTAATGTTTAAAGCCCTAAGCTTGACTTGTACTAGCTATGCGCCAATAAATACTCCATGTGAAAAGAAAAGTCCTTCTTGGAAACTAAGCTAAAAGTGGACTGAGAAAACTATACTCACCCTTTCAGTATAGCCCTCTGCAGAAATCTGTGAAGATCAGCTTTGGAATCAATATAAACCCATGGCGGGGGCAACAGTTTTTCAGAAAATTCTAAATCTTTTGGTGAGTCAGTATTACTAAGATAGTTAGGCAGAAAAGTTGTAATTTAATTTGACATGACAGATTCAATTCCTAGTAGTGGTAACAATTGAGTTTAAGCATAGTGCACACTCTACTATATGCCTACCTTAGAATATAGCTAAGGAAAACTCTGAGACTTCAGGTTTCTGATTGCAGGGTATTAATCAAGTTCAAACATGTACTGTTAGCAACTGAACAAATATTTGGATGCCAGATTCCAGGTATTTTCCACCCAGCTGCATCTCAGGATTTATAGTCCTGAAAGAACAGCACTTCAAAGTTAGGTCAACTTCAATATCTATAACACAATTTAGATAAACTTAGAACCTATTTCCCTAATCTTCTAATATTGTTTCACTCTAGATGAAGGTGACCTCTGTCCCTTTGCTTAGCTGTAGACAATGATCTAACTGCTGAACTGGGAGTACCAGAGGTTTTTAACATATAGCAATTGGACACAGGCTATTTCCATGAGAGGGGCTGTATGTTTATCTAAGAAGAAATGACAGAAAATAGGACAAGCTGAAAATTTTTTTCAAGATACGTAACAACAGTAGAAGCAATAATAATAACAACAGCGGATGACATATTTCAATGAATGAACAAAAGATATGGAATTATTTGACACTTGAAAAAAGTTCCATAACTCAGCATGGAAGAAATACCTGGAGGCAGTAATTACAATAGATACACCAAAATTGACTTCCAGGGAAACTGCGCAATAATTTAAACTACCTGCTTCTGTTTTGAAATCCTTTGAGATGCTGAGCTATTCTAAGAGTTCATTGTAACATTGACATTGTTTTGGCGTACCAATAGATCTCAAAACACTCTTCAAAAAGAAACTTCAACAATTTGAGGAACGCTTTTTTTTTTTTCATTTTAAGGCACACAACCTGCAACAGTCTCATCCTGCTACAAAATTCTAAAATAACTTAAGCATCAGTCTGTACTAGCCATCACACTGGGTTGACCACCTCTTGCAGAGCAGAATGTGTTCTGTGTCTCAATATTAAAGATTAGTGCATTACATGTCCACACACTTCCTGCATGCAGTAGCGCTCAAGAGACTCCCTAGGTTGTACTTCGCCTAAGATCTGTTTAGCTTACAAGACCTGTCTGGACAAAGGCCAAGAGCATCATGACTGCAAAATAACCAAAGGCTAGGATCTCAAGGAAAATGAACAATTTTCCAGATTAATTTCAGAAGCTTAAAATATTTCATTTAAAATTGACATACATTTTCTCCAAACTAATATTTCTATTTTTTCATTCAATGACATTCCTTTCCTGACAAGCCCTCATTGGTTAAATTTATAATTAGAGACTAAAAGAGTGCAGTAAACTATTTTTTATGTGGCTATCATTTGATGGTTTTCATACTGACATCCACCTTGTTAATGAAACTCAGCAATTTGTATCTCCTACTGATATTGATTGCACCATTTGGAATCACAATAATTCCACATGTCTCTCAGCAAAGAAGAAAATTAATATTCAGCAATGATTCTACAACTAATGGGATGAATAATAGTAAAGCGTATCATACTGCAATGTGCATAAACTCCATGCCTCTCTTAAACACAGTCCGAGGGATAATACAATTACTTATAAAGTCAGCTTTGCTATGAATTGACATAGCCTTCAACTTAAAAAACAAACAAAAACCTATACATGTGTGTTTTTTATAAACACGAATATTCAACGAGTGTCCAGCTTTTAGAGCTGGAACACATCTACAGATAAATTGGAATGGGAAAACCTATGATATTATCACATAGTTAGCTGTTCTAGCAGACAGTACACCCACAGCATTAAAGACAGTACTGCACATCCATCACAAACGGATTGAAATTAAGCGGTATAGGTTGCTCTTTCACGTAGTCTGATTGTTCAGATTTCCATCTGGTAAATTTAATTTTCATTAACAGATTTTCTGTATGAATTATTAAAAAAAGGTTTTTCATGGGTTTTATCTTGCGTAGTTGTATTAATACAGATGAAGGGTAGAGAAGGAATGAATGCATAAAGAGCTAATGGCGAGTATAACTAATAGCTTCACTGATGCCATAAGTAACAGGACAGAATCTGAGTTACAGTATTTGGGCAAGAAAAGTTATTGGACTTTTTAAAGAAAATACAAACAAACAAACCTTTCAAGGAAACACTGGACTGAGAAGACAGAATTACTCCAGTGGAGGGGCTGGGAGTTGTTTCTTTAATGATGAATTACCTTGCTCCTCTAGACACTGACAGAATTTGAGAAATTCAGTGTAATTGGCAAAAAGCTATCATTTCAAACCCAAAAGAATGCTAAATGCCATTGTTTCACACTAGAGGTCACCCCCCGGTAAGAAAATATAATTGTAACATCTTTCATTTTCCGCCTGTAGCTGGTAAAATATTGAAAGGCTGTTCCTTACATTAAAGAGGTAGGATTTTTTTTTATTTCTTTTTTGAGGCTGCTATGCCAACATCATTTAACTCAAGCAAAAGGAAACTTCATTAAACAGGATTCACTTTTCCCTATCATATAGAACTTGTTAATTACTTACCATATTGAGATAACTTTTGTTAAAGAAGCCATACACTTGATTTTAGGGATTATCTGTAAATAAGTTATAAAACAAAATTGCAGCTGAAAAAAGGGTATACCTATTACGACCTTTCAATTTTTTCTTACTTTATTGATAAAGGTCAGCATTGACGGCTAGGCACAGCAGCATACATGCACACAAAATGTCTGACATTTGTTGCGTTTGACCAAAAGAAGTAGAATCTGTGTAATACTTGGAGTGAGTACACTTGAACTAGCATTATTCATAATTTCTTTTGAATTTCAACAAAATGAACATCTATATCACTGAAACTATCAAGACTAATGATTTAGGAGGATTTGCAAAAGAAAGAACTGTATATTAGGTTGATGATAAGATCAAGATACAGCCACAGTGGTTATTTGCATGTGCATTACTGTATGTATGATCTTCAATTTCTAACAAGGGTTTCAAAAATTAATGTTTGAAAGCATATAGAGACATAAAGGTTAGAAATGTTGATTTTATTTATTTGTGTCCATACAAACAGAAGTTTGTACTGAGTGCAATTAAAAAACATTTTTAGCTCTTCCATTGCTCTATAAAAATGCCAGGTATTCATCGATAAATACATAAATCATTATCTTCTAGTTACCAGAGCTTAAAACATTTACCCTTATCAGTGTTTACTTCATTCCTCCAATTTTTTCAGCAAGGCAATCTTATTCATAGGAGAGATACAGCTAAGGTTTATGCCAAAAATCTGACTGCAGTAAATGAAAAGGAACTGACAGGATCAGGCCACTTCACTGGGTTTTGGTTACTATGTTCTGAATAGCTTAAAATGATATATGTGCCAAAGCACCTTGGATAGTCAGTGAACCATAATAGCTACCATTTCCCTGAATACTCCAGAAAATTACCATCTGGCTTGCCTGGATTTTCTGCCTTCATTTGGATAGGATGCTTATTGTCCAAAATGGATGTTGTATGTCACCTTTGAAATGTTGTGTGATAAAACATTGCATCACATAGCCATGCAGTTCTTTTTGACAGACAGACACCTACAGCAAGCCTTGGGGAACTGGAAGGACAAAGCAAACAACTCATCAGAAAACAATGTGCAGTAGTGTAACGTACAGGCACTACAGTAATGTACATACAGTCATGTATAACCTTACATTTCTCAGCCCAAGTGTTCTTGTAATACCTGTAGACTAATGGATTTCCTTAAGTTACAGAAATTTCTATAATTTAGGTATTCTTAGTGTGGAATAAAATAATAAATTGTATTTTGCTCTTTAAAAGAGGCAAAGTGATGTCAGTTCTCTTCAACATATTTTTCATTTCATTCCAGAAGGAATCATTATATAAATGTAATATGATAAAGAATTGACAATTCTGCTTTATATTGTGGGAGTTTGGGGAAAAAAAGTATTTGGAAAGGAATTTTTTTTAGGCAAAATATCAGAAAAACTCAAACCTAAGTTACAAAGTTTATAAGCCATAGGGAGTTTATAAAAATAACAGTACATAAAGTTTCAGATTGTAGAGAAGAAAAAAACAAGTTGGTTAAACAAAGAATGTGCTAAAAACTGTAACCATTAATTATGTAACTTTAATTATTTCAAAAATATAGCTTAAATGCCCACCATCTGAACTACAAAAGTCCTCTGGACTATGTATGTCATTTAACTCACGCTTTTTACTCAATGGAGATTTTATTCAGAGGGGTTTTTTGTTTACTTTTCTTTTAAGTGAGTTGATGGGCTTTTTTAAAGCTTGTTTTAGACTGACATGGAGTCTAGTTTTGACTGGGTTTTTTGACTAAAAGATTAATTTTCATTTACACATAATACACTCACAACATATAACTCAATTACAGTCAAAAAGAACAGTGATCTACTTTTTACACGTGCCTATGAGGGTAGAAAGGAAAATGAAGATGGCTATTCATAACTAGTTTGCAGGTAGTAGAATTAAACTTCATTTTTTATGAAAAAGATTTGAAAAGGGTTGCAAGAGTTGGGAGGTGGCGAGGCAACCACCAAAAAAAACCCCACTAAAATTCCACTCTTATGTTTATCCTAATGTGGGTTTCACTTCATGCAATAGCATTTTCCAACATCCACTAACATGCTATTAGATCTTTGAATCATGTAACCATGTTTATAAGTAGGTAACAAGGGTTATTATTGCTGTATAGACTGAAACGTCAGAAGAATCTGACATAATAGATTAGCAGTTCAGACATGTCAGGATACACAGACACAAACTCAGCCATAAATATTAAATGTATTCAGATGTGCCAGGAAAGGTGGTACTATCTCAATAACCAATTTAGTTCTGATCTGGAGTTGAATTCATTCTCCAAAACTCCAAAACTGCAATAAAGGTTCTTTCTTTTTCTCTCCCCAAATCCCTCTCACAAGCCAACAGTTGTTAACTTCGCCACAGATAAATTTACTGCTAAACATATATGTCTAAGCAACTTTGCACATAATGAATATACAATAGAAGTATTTGAGCCAGAAGTGACTTCAAGGTATTATCCCTTTATATACTGTAATCTGTAGCAAAGGATACACATTTAGTATGAAATGTATAGTAAGCTGCTATGCATGAGTATCGGTCTCTCATGTTCTGCAAGAGACTATCAGCTCATAGGGTTTCAGCAAGAAGAATTACTTTAAAATAATCAACCTATGCTTCTCAATGTCTCTCATTTTAAGGTCTAAACAGAATCAAAGAAACCAGCAAGATAAATTACATTCTTAGAAATCTTATTTTTGTAATCAGTTATCTTCTACATGTTTTCCCAGTTCTGACAAGGAAATAACTACACTTGAATTGAGAAATTTTAGAAGCATTGTTGTTTCATCTAAAATGCAAATGTTTTGATGGTTTTAATTGCCTGGAATGATATCCAAAGCACACAAACCCAAAAGGACTGCCTCTTTGCCTCTCTTTCTCTGCAGGAGTGTAGGCATCTGCATAGTCCATTTCATTTTAATGATCCAGCCACCAATTCAAGCTCTAGAAGCTATGATGTTATAGGAAGCTGCACCCTTGCTAATGTACCCTTATGAGCCTGATATGACTGCTCTGCTAGCGCAAATGTCTTACTTCCAGCATCAAGCTTCCTCATCAAGACCTAGCCACAAGTTTCTGCAAAGAGCTGAACTGCATGTTGCAGTAACCCTCTGGTAGCCAGTGGAAGTCTGAGTGTGGAGACACCTGAGTACTGCTGAACTCCAGGAAAGAGCCTGACCTTGGGAATGCTGCCTAAGCACAACCTGTTTTTACTGACTGACTTCAAGAACCATGTGTATACATATACAAATGTGTGTGTGTGTTTATGTGTGTATGTGTATATGTATACACACACACGTGCGTACACCCACATACACACGTGTGTGTGTATATATATATATGACCCCAAGCATGCAACACATCAGCCTTGGGCTGACAAGGGCCTTCTCACCTGTGCTGTTCCCTGTCTGGAAGAGGCTACAGATGGAACAGAAGACAAGACTAACATGGAATGACTTCTCTGGCAGAAATCTCATTACAGCAAGAGAAGGGCACAGAGTGAATCAGTTTTTCCAGATGGTCTGTAGAAAAGCAATTTAGGAGAAAGAGAAAAAGAAAAATAAGGTGGCAGAGAAGCTTGGGAAGAGAGGGAAAAATAAGCAGCTTTCACTTTCTTTCTGGCATCAAGCAGCAGCTGAAGGATGGTGGCTGCTGTGGTGACAAGGAAGGGGAAAGCAGCAAGCAGAGAAGAGCAGGATTTCGCTAGTACAGCTGAGAGCATTTAGGACTTGAAATGATAACAACCAAAATCCTGATGAATGCTCAGGAGGGAGTGCAACTGTGATAGGGAATGGCAGCTGTTAGTGTTTTACTCCATAGAATTCACTTCATGTGCAAGTTGTGAAAAACAAAGTGAGTCCAGGAGTGGAGTCTGGGGACAAATAGTCTAAACCTGAGGTGGAAGAAGAAGGTAAGGTGAGACAGGGGGGAGTTGGGCTTAGCTGGAGTAAAGGGGGGAAAAAACAAAGAAAGTGACAGATAAGAATTGCAGGGAAAACAAAATTATACAATTCTGTTTGCACAATACATTCACCTCAGTCCAAAGCAGAACCAGGACAAACCTTTATGCCCCTGTGAAGCAGAGAGGATCTCAGTTTTTCAGTTTCATCTGGAAGGCTTCAAACATTGGCACTCAGTTCTGTACTTCAAAAGAAATATTTGTCAAATTAATCCACGAGACAGAAGAAAGTGCTCTTGATCTGGAATGAGTGGTCATCAAGTTGTGAGTCTCCTGCACTTTCCCTTTGCCATAGGATCTTACAGCTCTAAACACACGCTAACTACTTTTTCTAATATTCTGCTGCCCTAACTAACCAACATGTTCTATTTCTGTGTAAAATTAGGATGCAACATACATGAAGAGGACCGTTTGCAGATTGACAAGCCTTCTACCATATATGTTGGCCATTGCTGAAAACTAATACCAATGCCTAAAGCTCCAGTCCAGTACTAAAAACATGATCAATGAGATCTAAGATGTCTTACAAGTCCTTCTGTGAACAAACTGCGACTGAAAAAGCAAATGCAAGAAAACAGATTAGCTAAGCACAGAAAGTGAACACTTGAAATTCAGCCCAGTTTTTGTTTGCAAGTGAAAACAATAACAGTAAAACAAAAAATGAAAAAATATGATCCTTTAAAAATAAAGTTTTTTACTTACAAGGCACTGAAAAAGGAGAACTAAAGGGCTACATCACAGATCTTGCAACATACAATGCATCATCACAATACGTGGGTTTCTATACTTCTCAAGTGTAATCTTTTTTTCAAACTACAGTATAGATTATAATACTGCAGAAGTATTTGGTTAAGGATGGTCGAACCCCCCCACACACCCCTCTCTACAACTAATTTTGTTTAGAAACATGAAAACGGCTACTTTTCTTTGCAGTAGAAATGTGTGAAACTGAATCAAAGTACCAGTAGTAAACCAACAGAACCTATAAACCATCAGAATCTGTAACCACCTGAATCCTCAAATTTCCTTCTGTTTCATTAAACTTGCTCATTGACAGGTACTTTTTAAAATAATCCTAACATACCACATTGTGCATGTGTTAACTAAACTACGGTACAGGGAGTTTTCTCTTGCTCCAGTCCTAGTTGATGGTTCAGAACACAAACATTCATGAAAGCTGTTCTAGATGTTCAAAAGTGGGAAAATTTGTTTGCTGTATCTCAGTCCTCTGGAAGAGTAGTCACCTACACCCTTAGAGCAGATGCCATCATGGTTGCGTAGAAGGAGGAAAGCACAACAGCAGTTAAACACCCAAGTATTTGCTCCTGCAAGTTAAGCTTTATAGAAGGTGCTCAACTGATTATTGCTGCATTCTTGGATGTCAGTGGTCTGATTTACAGCCAGAACTCACATACCTTTGCGTCATTTTAACTCTGGGAATGGCAAGCTGTAACACAAAGCTGGACTGAGTAATTAGGAACAGGAATCTCATGCTGGTTTTGCCACATGGGGTATGTATGTTTGACTACTTCTTAAACTGCATTTAAAAATGCACCAGAGACACAATGCTTAACCTCAGTGCAAATGTCCTGGCCTTGGCTGTGTTGCTTAGAATACTTTTATCCTCAGGCTTATATCTAATTTTATTGAAAATGACTTGGAAATGTATTTAATTCAGACATACAATTAAATAATCATTGTTTTCTTTTATTCTTTGTACTTGTCCATGTGCCTACAACTATTTTTCATCAGAATTCCCTTTGTCTAACAGCCTGCCATGAGTAAGAAATGAAAACATTGCAGAAATATGACAATATGAAAAAGATGTTTGGTAGAAATTCAGAAACAAGGATATTTCCAGAGTCTCATTATATGCAGTTTAAACTCTGGTGTTTACCTTTTACCCTTTGTTCTTCCCTTTGTCTTTGTTCTCTCCACAGCTCCAGCTATTTTTATCACTATGCTCACTGCCAAAAGGGTCTCTCCATTTAGAAACCAACATGCATCTATCTGACCCTGTTCCAGAGTCCTTCTTTTGACAAGGAACAAGAGCAAGCCATTGGCTCAGTGTCAACGGCAGGCTTTAAAGTCATCAGCAATAGGAAGCAAAAAAAGAGATCTGAGCCCTCTTTGGCTGGAAACCGTCACCTTTTTAACATTCATGTTTGCTGTGCCAGTTCAGCAACCTGAGGTCCAAATCAGCCTCAGACTCAAGCCTTTCCCTTAATTAGAAGAAGTAGATTTTACTGCAAAGCCAGGTGGCAAGACATTTTAGGATATCTGAAATGAGTGACTAACATAATGTAAGCTCTGATTTATAGGTTAAAAAAAAAATTAAAACTAAGTTCTGGGCATCTATTCAGTCTCTGAATTTGTTTGAACCAATCCCTTCCCCTACACATAAGATAAGAGGAAACAAGAAGTAAGAATTCCCCAAGAATATGATCCAATTATATTATACACTTTTTAACTCACAACAAACAATATCCGCATATAAGCTTACAAATCTAGTTGATGGCAGGAATATATTTGACCCTTAAATTGGTATATAAATAATCAAAACTTTATATTAAAATTATTTTACTATTTATGTATGTGTGTAGATTTACAAATATCTTCTGATTTTTCTCCTACTATTCTCCTCCAGAAAGATGATTATGATCATTTTTGGTTTAATGTGAAAAAAAAAATCTTCTGGAGACTCACTGAAAGGCAATACATGTAAGCACTTCAGGCACTGAAAAGCCACTTCTGAAAATGAGATAAGCTTATTTCAGTGTCTTTGAAAATTTTACCTAAAACACTTAGAAAATACGATGTGCTATCCAGTTGCACCATATGTCTTCAAGGCAGCCTTCATTACTGTCACCTTGCCATAGCATGGATTTAGGGTAGGAAGGAGATATGCCTTTGCATTCTCTCTGCAAAGCTCAACAGATTTAACAGTCTGTTTGTTCAGAGAGGCAGGAGCAGAGGCTAAAAGAATATATATGTGTCTGTGATTGATCCCAATTCTTTTCAACTCCTTGACACTAGGTGAAGGGTGGAGTGTTTCAGGCAAAACCAGCTGGACGATTATGTGTCTGTACGAAAAAACTGAGTTCATGTAAAAGCCACCTACTTACATAATGAGTTTTGGTCATTTCCCAGATAGTAAAAGATCATAAATTAGTAGATTACAAATGTTAAAGCTGACTTAAATATTACAAACTTTAAGGGAGGGGTGAAGAGAAAGGAAGACAATGACACAGCTTTTTATTTACCGCCCGTGTTTTTAGTCCTTAGAATAAATTGAGGTCAAATTTCAAATTTTTCTCTGTAACTAGGAGTAATGAAACTTTTCTCCTTGTTTCCTCATACCCTTGGTGAAAGGTGTAATTTCTATTTAATACCTGTTCTCAGAAACCAGAGCTTGGAGTAAACATTGAGCTATCACCATTTTGTGACAAAACAGCACTCACTGGCAATGCTCCAAAATCATCACTAGAAAGAAGAAAGTGTTCCTTTCCCTCATGAATAAAAGCCTTACAGTTTTATTCAAAACAAGCCAGACAAAGGACTTTAATTTCTTCAGGTGTGCAACTGAGCAAGTTCTGCTGCTCAGCTTCCTAGATTTGCAGCAGATACAATTATTTGTGTGTTCACGAGGCCATGACAAAAGGTCCTTGCTTTAAACAGAGTAATTAAAATTCTAGGAGCAGAATGACCACACAGTGTGGCCATCCAGTCATAGCTCACCAAGTCTAGATTTCAAATCCCAGAGTTGATGAATCTTTAGATCAGACAACCTTTAGTTAGCAAGTCCAAAGTCGAGAACACAACTGATCTTTGGTTCAAACCCTTCACATATTTTCAAAAAATGAAAAATCCTTGGTTTGCAAGTTATCCTAGAAGTGTATATAGCTTAAAATCTTCATCAGTTAGAAGTGAAACTTTAGAACATTGTAAAATCAAAGACATTCTCTCATCCACCTTTGCCAGTAGCACTGGTAGACTTGTGGCACAAACTAGAAAAAGGTATATTTTAAGAGTAAGAGTTAAGTAGAGATACCCCAAGTTTGGCTAATATTCTAATTTTCTTCATTTTGACCAAAGTCCCTTTTCATTTCCTTTTTTTTTTTTTTACTTCAGTAATAAGCCAATCCATCTTTGATTTTTGTACTGAAGCCATCTCAGCTGATTTTCTCAACAATGTACCAATGAATTAATTTTTTCTCTTTGCAATGAAAACAAGTTCAATTGGCCAACTCTCCTTCCTTTCATGAAAACTCAACAACTCTAATGGCTTTTCCAAGCAAAGCCTGAATCTTTCTTTGGTCAGAGTGCACAGTGGTAATGAGTCCTTGTCTGCCACAACAGTTTGTATTTATATTGGCCACTTCCCCTCATGCTTTCCTCAATCTGGAGAAAGAGTTATAAAATTCAGATTCCCAGGTGTTCCTACTGCTCACGTTATTGTAGTGAATAATGAACACTTTGTAATAACAAAACAGACAGATTAGAGAAAAGAGGACACAGCTGGCAATAATATCGACATGATTCTGGGCAGCAGGATGGGCAACATTTTAAGGGCGTTTTATATTTCTTCTCCACTATCTATCATTTAAAATTCAATTGCACTTAGATGGGATTTCCATGGGAATTAAGTATCCAACTTCAGTTGAATGTCAATAGAAATTTGAGACTCTAATTCCCACATTCTGTTTTGAAGCTCCTTGCCACAACCCATTCTAATGAAGATGAGTTGTTATGTCTCAATACAACTGTCCTGGGAGAGAGAGACAGCCACAGGAACAGGGCATTTGGACAGCCTTGCATTGTTTATCAAGCACACAAGGTCAGGAGGTAAATGGTCAGAAATCACAGGCGGGTCTGTTACAGTGATTATGTCGTCTCAGGTGAACCTTAGAAGTCCCTGAAATTCGAATATTGAGGAGCTTGTTAAGAGCTAGGGAGGAATGGGAGCGGACAGACTAGATAAAAAGAAAATATCAGAGTACATTAAACACAGTAAGTATATAAAATGTCTGCAGTTGCTTGCCTGCAATTCCAACTAATTTATGCCACATTTGAAAGTACTGCAAAGCATTCCCACAGTTTGTAATACGGATAGGGTAGCGTCACAACATCTAGCAGTGCAAATTTTATTCAAATTTCATTCAAATCATCTAAATTCAGTTGGAAATTTTCCAAGGACCACCATGAGATTGCAGGTACCTCCAGCTTATGATTAAACTAGATATGCATCAAGAATGGATTCTGTCACAGTGTAAGGTACTTTGCTCTTTTGCCAAATTAGAGCAAATATGCACAACAGGTCATAGAATTAGAACAAAACCTAGGTATATGAACAATTTAAGACTTGCTCTAATTCCAGGCTTATTACAGCAAGGAGGAAATAAAATAAGTATTAATGTCCTGAGAGACTGATACAATAAGTTTGGGAAATGCTGAGAAAGTGCATTGAATAATTATTAGAACAGAGAACAACCATTATGCTCCTATAACAATATTAGTTTTCACTCTTCAATCACCAGACACCCTTAAATCCTGACAAATATTAATATAGTAAGATGCCAGTATGCAGATAACAAGTTTCTAAATGTCTCCTACATCAGTGGGGCTTGACTTTAACACAGTGATCTGCTCAGTTTCAACAGTTCATTCACAATGTTGTGATACTGTAAACAGATTAAAAAATATCTACATTCTTATAATCTTTAGAATTAGATACCGAAAGCAAGGCCTTTCTTATTGAAGCTTGGTAAGTACTTTTTTAACCAAAATTCAGCATTTGCAAAAATTTTCTATCTTAGGCCCATAAATAGGAATTCAGTTAATGTGATGTTCAGTGAATTCAAAAGTGAAACTAAACACTCACATACATAGTTGTACTATCTTTTTCAGCTTCCATTTTATGCTGGTTTAGCTTTCGCCGTGATTTATCCACCCCCTCCATCATCTTTATCAATTAGCATTCTACAACTGGGCTCTATTTGTTCATTTCATGGAAAATACTTTCAATACTACATTACCACATTTTCATGACACATTGAGTCTCAATTTGTTTGTCTGTCTTAGCTGTTTGCTCAGTACCCAGACAAAAATTTAATCCCAATCAAGACTGATCAAAACAATTTCTTACACTAACATACCTATCTAGTACGTGTTCAGTATGTCTCATTTCCAAGTTACCTTTTACCTTTCTCTGATGTATATGCCACCAGTAATTCTCTTACTATTAGTTGATGCCAGCTTTCTTTGCTTTTCTCTGATTAGTACAGTTAGTGCACAAGAGCCTTTCCAGATGAACCCTGAAGACATGTTCCTCAGATAGGATTTATGAACAGCTTAAGTTCAGCCTGTACTTACAATATAAAGGAGGAATGTTGCCAAGGTACTAACACCCCAGGATCATAGATGCAGGCTTAACAAGAAGACATAACATGCATACAAATCTGCCCTCTCTAAGACAGCAAAGATTCAGCTTTTTAGTTTAAGATATTCAGGCTACTATAATTTTTACTTTTGTAGAATACTTAATGAATAGATGCTAAATAACAACATCTTCCTTTCAAAACTAAACTCATGAAACCAAGGAGAAAAAAAGAATGCACAAGCAGTACTTTGATTTATTTTCAAAGATCTGAGGGAAGAGAAGAAAGTCCCCAGAACATACATGCCTATAAAGATGCTGAAAGACAGGCAGGGAAGGAGTATGTAGGTCGTGTAAAAGTTATTTTCTGCAGTGCCTCTTTACGTTTCTATTCTAAGGGTTCACAGACATTCTAGCACATAAGCTTCTTACAATCACACTGCATTCAAAAAATTCTAAAAGTGAATGTCGTCTCCTTTTCATGAGGAGAAGAAACCTCAAAGTATAGCGATATGGGCCATTGTACAGTTGACCAAACCATTCGCATAGCTCTGATTTGTGACTTCATAAATATCTACTTAATGTATACCTATCCTATAGCTTTATAAAACAACTATCCTACTGGTGTATGAGCAAAGTTTTGCATTTCAAATGAAATTGCTGTCCCATGAGAGCCAGATTAAACACCCAGTTAAGCACTGATTTAAATGTAAAATTAGATTGGATTACCATCATGGCATTCAACTTGATCTGAACTCAGAATGTTTCTGGGCTCATTTATCCTTGCAGAAAATCAGTGTTTTGCACCGAGATTAACACTCTGACACGGCAAACAAGCATGCCATGTAACATCTGAGGAAATAAACTTTAAAATGAAAGAAACCCAAGGCAAACTGTTTTGTTCATTCAGTGATTACAGTGCCTTTTAAAAGCTTACAGTCTACCATGGTATAGAATAATTTAAACCCCAGTTGTGTTCCTCTGTGAAACTGAGGCACCTGACTTTTTTTCTCCTTTTGACAGACTTTTCTTTTAATGTGATGGTAGTTCAAACACGATTTATATCCACTGAGCTACTCAGCACATAGGAGGGAAAACTCACATCATTATGCATTTACCTTTGCATTAGGTTGCAATGCACAAATAAGCAAATAGTTTAACGATTTCAAATGGGTATAATTTCTTTCAGGTTCAAGTATCAGTTTGCTTGTTTTGCTGCTGCTAATCACCTCTTAAATAAACAATTGCTTTATCTATGTACTGTGCCTCATTTCACTTTCAAATTATGTGTATGTTTCACTCCTAACAGCTTATTATGATCTATAATTAACAATTTTGCTGAAAGCAAAGCCTTGCATTGAAAAGAGCCCACATTCTATCTGGGAAACACTCAAAACACAAGGCCTCTGTTTTAATAACAAAACTGACATCTTGAAGTTGTGCATGTGTTCTGGTACTACTGTCTTTTTCACTCAACTTCAATACATTCATGGATATTCAGTGTATTGAAAGCAACATTTTGGAAGCAAAACTATTAGCAGTTGGAAAATAGATTGACACAGTAACACTGAAGACTCCCACAGGCATGCAGTGATTCCTTGGCACATCTTAGCAGAATCTACACAAACATCAAAAGTGAAAAATGAATAAATGACCATAGACTGAAGACAGAAATGGATATAACAGGATTTAAAACTGAACAAAAAGACCCCACAGATTCTTAGCAGACTTCAGCAGATTGAAAGGTCTTTCTATGCTGCATTGCCCTAGGGCTGGGTTTCATGCATTAGGGTAAGGTAACCCTGGGCACCCAAATTGTAGGGTGGTTTTGTAGAATACAGAAGTTCTGTGGCAAATTCTTAATATTTTTCTGAACAAGAACATAATTTCTAGGTTTGATATATATTCATTCTTACACAGTTTTAAAGACTGAAAGGGAAGAGGGGGAAGAGGCAAGGTGGCGAGAAACTTATTTTTAACTATTTTATTAAGTCTTTGATCATTTGCATGCCCTGGGTGTGAATAATACCCTTCGCAGCACTGCCACTTGAACAATTGTGGTTGATATGGGCTGGGTGTTTCTACCTGATAGTAGAAGAAAAACAGAGTACCAAGAGTATGGATGTAGCAGCAGAGCTGAAGTTCTGAGATACTTTATAAGTTATGCATTAATTATTCCCCTTATTACCTGTATCGGAAGGAACTGGTTGTGAAAAATCATATCTTGACTTGGACAAATAAGAAGGATACAGCTCATATCCCAAATGACCTGGGGCATCCCAGAAGAATGAATTCATTCATTAAATATTGGAACTTCATATTTTAATACACATTTGATTTAAGAAAGAAAGAAACAAACAAAAAAAGCATTCAACAATAAAAAAGGTGTTTGGAGGAACTTGCAAAACAACCCATAAATCTTAGACGAAAAATTCCAAGCTCTTCTGTATAAATCCCTTCAATCTTTTTTTTTTTTTTTTTTTGTTCTTTATGTGCACACACACCACATATATATCATACATTCTCCAGGGCAAAAATATTGTTACTTAAATTACATTAATATGATTCCTTGATTAAAAAAAAATCAATTTACCAGATCAATTTTTCTTAAACAAGTTCATCATACTCTGGAGCAATGAACCAATCAATAGGGAATGTTTTTCAGACACTTTGCAGCCATCCCACTTCAGTAATTGCTAGAATCTCATATCGACAGGTGATAGGATGCTTTGAAGGATGAATTGATCTGTTAGCCTGTAGTGCTACAAGGCAACACCGCAACAATAAAGATATATCCCCAGAGGGCCAGGGTTTGGAAATCAAACAGGAGGTAAGCTGTTACATTATGCATTTGACCCTGGAGGTAATTCAAGAGTGCAAGTTTTCTGATTGCCTTCGAAGCCACAAAAAGTAAAGACGGAAGGAGCTGCTACTACATAATTTTGAAATCATTTTTTTATTGAAGACAGAGATGTTGCATGGCACCATCTAACTGTGCATGTTAGATGCTTGGATCCAAACAAAAATAAACCTGAACCAAATTCAAAAAGTTGTTAAATGATGTTCTGCATCAGTAGGATTCTTGGTTTTAGTCAAAAGTTCCTGAC
>NW_009259787.1:439302-452296 GCF_000687185.1 Egretta garzetta | reverse complement strand
AAAGGATTTCTATCTAACAGTATAGACAGGAAAAATTATTTGCCTTGTAATGATTCTTGAACAGCTGCACTCCATATTTCCACAACCTACCAACTCAGCAGGATATAATATATAAAAACCAGCTACTGAAATCAAGGCTTGATTCATTATGAAGAGGACTCTCAGCTGTGTGCTCAGGTCACATTGTTGGATGCCTTTTGCAGAAATGTGCCGAAGCACAGAATCCATCCGCACTGTCAAAAGGAAAATTTAAGACCCGCATTCATGTCTGCTAATGGCCAAAGATTTGGACTTTATCTGAGTTCAGTTAAACCACTGAGCTGGCTACCAGAGTGGAAAAGCATTTGCTCTGCATTTCTGGAAGTCTCAAATTTGAGAAGAAGCAATTAGACAAGGCTATCTAGCAACAAGGTCAGTCCAGAGAAGTTAACAAAAGCATTGACATCCACAGGCGCAGGACCAAGTGCTGCTCTCCAGTACTCAAGTACATACTCCAGTAAGTCAGCTGAAGTTTTCACACCTTAGGTACAGCTGCAAGCACAGCGAATGCTGCACAAAGCACCAGTGCTGTCACACATGTAGGCTTCAGATGCTGCCAGTGAGAGCCACCTGCCCCATCTAAACATAATCAGATATCAAGAATGCCTTCTTTTCCCTTTCAGTTCACTGGTTCAAACCCTGCTCTGTTCAATGTGGCTGTACTGAGTTGGTACGGCCTGTGTAGTGGAATATGTGGACAGTCAGTTATGGCACCAGTAATTTTTTTTTGAGGCAAACTGGGATATCCTTCCTCCAGATGAGGTAAACATGAAAAGCCCTATACTATGGAAAACCCTCAGTGATATTAGTATGTAAGTTAAGAAGAGTATTAGCTAGGTGACATCTGTTAGGCAATGCAGTCACTAAATACATATCTAAATGAAAACCATGTTTCAAGCAACTTTATCTTTTAGATCCTCTGAAAACCATGAGTTTCCAAAGCACCTGGGATGCTGGTTGTATTATGTCCTACCTCACCACTTAGACTATGCCCCTCAGTCTACAACTAAAATCTGCAATAAGCCCATTTTAAGGTAATATGTTGCTATCATGAAGTAGATTAAACAAAAACTGCCACCAAAAGCTCCATGCTCAAAGTTTCTTTGATCTCATGTGATACAGTAATAAGAATCATGAAGTCTCTTTTATCACATATTGCATAAAAATATGTAATCAGTTATATGTAATTTTTAAATTTGATTTTTAGGTATACTTCTTTAAATTTATGAGATCACTTCACACTCCCACCTCTGCATTTAGCTGGGAAGGTGCATAAAAGAAAAATCTGAATGCTATCAGGAATTTGTCTTTCAAATACTGTTTTCAAAGTTGTAAGAGCTAATTTACTACAGCTGGGTATATGATAGTCAAGCCCAACTGCAAAAAATAAACAACCAGCACATGCTAAATAAGTTAATGATATGGACAGAAGCTATCTGTATCCACCTCTGAAGGACTTAAAATTTAATCTTCTGTAGATTTCCTATGAAAATGTTCAGTCCTAGCAGCACTATGTTTGAATATTCATGCTACTACAGAATAGGTATGATTGAAAGGAAGACAGAAATTGGCCACTAATATTGCACCTCATTGCTAGGAGTGAAAAGAAAAAAATTAGCATTTTTTTCCTTTTGAAATGAGAAATTGCACAGTTGGCGCATCAGTATGGATCATAATGCAAGGAGGAAGTAACAACAACAAGTGCAAGGCTGGAGGACTTAGTTTCCATTCCTACCTCTTAACTATTTAACCTTTCTCGCCATCTAACTTTAGTAGGGTCATTTTCCACTGCTGCTTACCAGCTCCAACACATACTGTAAAAGTTTTCCATATGACATGGGGGACATCTTTAATGTATTTGCTTTTAGTGAAAGAAAATTAGTTCAGCAAACCAGATCATTTTTAGGTCACATTGTTTTTCTCTTAGTTTGTTGTTTCTGAAGTTCTCAACCTCAGTGACTGGGAAAATGCTATTCCTGGTTTATTTATTATAATAGCATGTCTGTCCTGTACCCACTTACATCCTGCTACTTGAGTTGAACAGCTTCTAACAAGAGAAAATTATTTCAGTATTTATTACCATAAAGCGCACTCTTAGCCAAGTGAAAAGTAAGAAAGAAGCGAAGCATCTCACTAGTGCTCCAAGTGGCACAAGAACAAAATCATTTATAAAGCCTACATGACTATTTTTGTAGCTGAGCACAAACTTAAGTATACATCTGATGATCTAAGCTCATAACATAGATGAGGTATGCCAGTTCTGAAGCATATCCCTACAAGAACAAGAACTTCTTATTAAAAAACTTCAAATAGAAACTGTAAGGTATGGGGTTTTTCCCACTGTGTGGGGGAGGAGGGCAGGGAGAGAAAAATCACTATGAAATTCCCCCAGTAGGACTTAGGATACACCAGTTCAACTCTCAGTTCTGCTGCAGCATCTCAGACATGAAACTCTACCATCCCGTACCAGTGTTGCCCATCTTCAATGCCAGCTCCTTTCAGCAACAACCATCTTCTTAAAGATTTGTTCAGACCTTAACAGTGCAGGTCCAAACTCCAAGGCAATGTGGGGGCAATTAACAGCAGTTACTGATAAAGTTAGGTACACCTACAATAGAGACTATGTTACTGTGGTACATACCAGAGTACCATACTTAGTTCCAAACAGATGCCACAAACTGCAGATAAACCACTAAAGGGAAGTAATTTGAAGACGTAATTGCAAGAAGAAGCAAAGAAAAACAAAACAGATTTGGAAGCTAACCTTTATGTCAGAAGAGTACCTCACAGATAAAGAAGGAATGACCTTCAGTTAAGTGAAATCACCTCAGAATACCTCCTACTCGCTAGTACCAGCACATGTTAACAGCCTCCAGCTCACCAAGGCTTCCTGACACACTGAGAGCATCTTAAAGCTGAGCAAGAAACCTCTGGTATCAATTCCCCTGCAGAGGTGTCAAGAGACATGTCCTGCACAGCTACCAGCTGTGATTTCATGCCCAGCAGCAAAGCCTCCCCAGCTCAGGCTGCAGCCTATTGCCCCAGCTGCAATGGTTAGGACAACTTCAAAGCAATTTTTTGAGAAGTACACATTGCATATGTGTACACAGTGGATATAAACAAAGCAAATGGGACATCTAAAACAGAATGGCAAGAGCACAGGTTAAGGCTACAGAACAGCCACGTCCTCAGGACTAGCGTGCCCTGGGAGCTAGTTGGAAAGAGCTGTTTTTCCTGGACTAAAAAGAGTGCTTTGTTCTGGTTTAGCTTTTCCTACTTTGAATTACCAGTAGCTTCTGAAAATCCCCACAGAGCTGAAGGTGGGAATAGTACACCCACAATTCCTTCAAAATCAGGAAGACAGCATTTGCTGTGACGATTTTAGTGATTCGTTCAGTCATAGAGTAACACCAAAAAATGAGGGAGTGTCGAACAGTTCTGATACCTTTAGGTAAGTTTGTATGTATGTGTACGTCTGCATTTTTATATATGTGTGTGTGTGTGTGTGTGTGTGTGTTAGCCTGAGGCTGCCAGAAACTTTGCCTGCTGAATGAATTATAGAACAGGAAGCAGATGGGCTGTGTATATGAAACAACCACTATCTGGCATGATGTGCTGCGCAATTTGGCTGCAAAGATTAAATTGAGCTATTGAATGTTTAATACACTATGCATAACAAATACAGCCAGAGCCACAAACCAGCATAAATTACAGAATTGGTATTCACGCTGCCTTTCCCAGGAATCAATACACTGCCACAGCTCATAAGAGTCTGTTGTTTAATACACATAAAGAAGAGAAGAATTCTTCTATTAAAATGAGTTATCTGGGCTATTTACCAAAGGCAGTGATTTAACAGTGGTAAAGTCTATGTAGTGCTGTTGAATGCAGATGATAATACTTCTTGTCCTTGTCGGCCTATTTCATTGCTCCTATCAGTTGCTGCTGCTGCAAGGTCCCCTGGGTACATTAGCAGTCAGCCCAGGAAGTGTGTTTAAGTAATGGACATAATGTTCACATTTGCTAGACCAGCCTTCTCCCTAATCATGAATTATTCTTCCCCAAGGCTCAATTGGAACATTACTTTAGAAGCAGAAGATTTAATCCTTTTCAGCTGATTGGAGGGAATGATTACAGTATTATTTTCTTGTACAGGCTGTCTCCAGTGAAGGTGCCTTTTTCTGTCCCCATCTTTAATAGGCAGCAATCTTTATTTCCCTGGAGGGAAATGGCAATGAATTCAAAATGGGATAAATCTTCAGGAATGTGAGGTCCTGAGACTGTAGATCACTGCTGGTTAGTTAATTAGTTTAGCCCTTGCTTGTTTCATCTCCAAGACAAAACACCTTGCTATGAGGCAAAAGGAAAGAAACATGCAAATAACTGATTCCACTGCCTACGAAACCCAGCCTCTGTGCACCTGATTTTTGAAAGTAACCTACAGCTTTAATTTCTTTTGATACAATCAGTCAAATAAGCAGTACAGTGCTCCCTTGGACTGTTCTGACTTCTAAGGATTATTCAACCTGCAGAAATGGATTATATCTTTATCCAATAGATACTATTGAAACAGATACAGGCAGGACACTACAAAAGGAGACATTTACAGACTAGCATGAACATGATTGTAGTTGGCATACAGAGGTGTGTTTACTCAGTGAATCCTGTAACCTGTGAGATGGAAAAATAAATATATTCTTTACACATAGATGTTAAACGCACCTTTGAACAGTGGACCCGCAAACAACTGTTTGTGTTTTAATTACTGATGCTTCATCATCAAAGGTGGGGAAAAAAATTGTAATTGTCTTTATTCTACTTGAGAATATGGTTTGAAAGTCTAGTGATTCTCAAACATTTTTCTTTCAATGTACTAGGGTAAGAGTGAGTACTGTAACAGTTTTTAAATCCCTGCACTGAATTAAATGAAAGCACTGGGTTTGCCATTACATAAGCACATTTTGCTTCTCCTAAAACTTTCCTCATGGGACATACTTTTAAAACAATAAAAATTGAAGGAATCATAGAATCATAGAATCACTTTGGTTGGAAAAGACCTTTGAGATCATTGAGTCCAACCTTTAACCTAACCCTGCCATCACACCACTAAACCATGTCCCTAAGCACCTCATCTATCCTTCTTTTAAATACCTCCAGGGATGAGGACTCGACCACCTCCCTGGGCAGCCCATTCCAGAGCCTGACAACCCTTTTGGTGAAGAAGTTTTTCCTAATGTCTAGCCTAAACCTGCCCTGGTGCAGCTTCAAACCAGCAATACAAGCTCATTAATACACTTGTAACCCAAAACCTTGATCAGCCCCTCTTGAATTTATAGAAAGGCCCCAGATCTGTCATTCTGCAAATTATTTACAGGGTCATGATATTCTGACTTTGCTTACATAGCCAAGAGATGAGTACAGTGCTTGGAAACTGTAGCAAATCAAGAATGCCTGGGGCTGACAGTTTTCAACCTCTAAAACAGTGGATACAAAAAAATCCCAAACTAGTATTTTAAAATTAAATTTGCAGGAATAGAACATTGTAGAATAATGATTATTTTGTTAAATGTAATATTAGAAAATTGAGGTTTAGAAGTTTTTCAAGGACTATGCTGACTTGGGTTCTTTTTTTCTTTTCTTTAGTATACAAAATTATATTCTGATACAGAATAAGAGATATATATGCTAAAAGTAGAATCGATTACTTACATCCATTTCAACCGTTGACAAGAATATTTCTTCAGGTCTTGATAACAAGTTGAAAGGTCACAAAGAACTTTTGTCTTGGCATGTGGGGTGGAGTGTGAGGATTTTCTCAGTATGTGAATCTGGAAAGTGCTGATGTTCACACCCTGCAGGCTCACCCCACAAGCAAAGCATGAAAAGCTTTCCCCTGAGGTTCCTCCTTGAAACATTCCAATCTGAACTCAGTCACCAACTGCATAAGAGTTACCCCATAAATGATATTTGGATTTTGCGTTATTTGATTTCATTTTTCTGCATTTGAAGTTCTTTGCATAACGGGCAACATTCACAGCCCAGTTAGTTTCAGTAAAATTTACCTAAATTTAATTTGCCGCAAGCAATGACAAACAGCCATAGTTTGAATAGAGATTCTACAAATATCACATTTGAAGCTTGCATATGTGATGGGGTTTTTTTTCAATCCCTTAAGATATAGTGTGTTGTCCTTCAAGATCAGGACTCCTATCTGTAACAATATATGACTGTGAACACAGATTTACTTTGAAAAAAGAAAGAAATTTATCACCTGACTGAGCCCTGGAAAAGGTTTTGTGGTTTTATTTAAAAAAGAGAAACAGAGCAGGCTTGAGCTGTAAAGATCAGAAAGATGATGGCAGGCAGTGAACACAATTGATTCTAAGGATGACCAACATCTGAATATTAAACCATTGCTAGGAGTGGAAAATTAGTTTCCTGGAGATGCATACCACAACAGCAAAAAGAAGACTATCTAGGTTTTAGTATTTGACCCCTAACTGCATGAATGCTTAGCACCTCTGAAAGACAGACTATTAATTCAAATTTTATTGCCCTTAGGAGTTACCACTATTAGAGACTATAACCAAGAATCCTTGCAATTTCTGCAAAGGGGAAAGGAGAATACAGAAGACACTCTCCTCCCATGCCAACAGAGAGTTGGGATTTCTTCATCTGTGATGTTTTAACAAGGGTTGGGAACAATGGCAGCTCACAGCAGGAAATCTCAGGGATTTGAATCTGTATATGACTCAGATAAGATGGTCAATATCTCTCTGTAAATAGCATTTCCCAAGGTAAATATTTGGTTGGACTAGGTAATACTTAATCACCAGTAGATATTATTTTTATTGAAAGACCCCTTAGTATTTCTCCTATATTGACGTCCATTAGTAGGGGACCTGTACAAATCTAGCAAGAGACTCCTCATTCCCAAAGTAATAACTAAAACCCACACATTTCAGATTGACAAGTGCAGAGGTTATGTACACTGGTATTGGGAGGATAGAGGAAAACTATCCACACCCCACAACAGCGATTCCCCCATCATGTCACCCAGAGTGTACACACAGCACGTTGACCTGTGCTAATGTGGTATCTTAAGCTGCTTCATGACCTAGGCAAATCTCATACATCTATGCCCATATATCCAGTATCATTTACTCAGTCACATCTGTTTTTTCCAGCAACTCTGTCCTCTTGTTCCTCAGGGGCTTTGCAACCTTGGCTCCCCAAGATTTCATACCACCATTGCATCATCAGGAAGAATTTAGTTTGATAAGTGTTGAAGTGAGCTGAACGTGTTCAAAGATAGCTTGCAATTGCTTGTCCATCATTTTCTTCACTTTACTCCCAGAAAGATAATTCATCATTTCTGGATTAGTAGAATCTCATATCTATTCCTTCAGATACTAATAATTGAACCAGTTTCTTCCAATGATTAAAAAAAAAGTTGAACAGGACTTAAGAAGAACAGAGATAAGCCACCTTTCAGCTCTTTTGAAATCCCACTCTATTTCTGAGTTGCATGAACATTGCACATGAAAACATTTTCTGGCTATAACTCTCACAGTTATTTTTTTCTATCACCAGTAGTTGAAAATAAAATTACAATCAACCTTTGTGTGGTCTAGTGGAATAGAAATATATAAAATTGTTGATAATGATAGTGAATAGAAGACACTTTCCAGCTGCTAGGAAGATGTTCCATTTTAAAAATGTTCGGTGCTATTTATTTTTTGATTCTGTGGGAAAAAAAAGACTACAAAAGTAGTTGCTCTGAATGCATTCTGTGAATTAACCAACAAACAAGAAAAGGCTAACTACAACAATCATCTCTTCTTCATTCAGTGAAATGAGTTTGACATGATTTCTGTGTTATTTGTAGATAACTGCCAACAACAAGAATTGTTTGAAAGTACATTTGTGCTCATGAAAAGAGCAATCCCACACAAAGCAGGCACCAAAACCAAAATACAGACGACAGTTCACTGAAGTGAGGCCACCAGCAATTAATGTCCAGAACACAAAACAAAAACAATCATTAAGATGCCCAGATTAATGAATAAAACCCCTCCAAGAAGAGTTATCATAGAGAAAAGTGAATTACTAAAAAACAGTGAGGCATTCAGCATTATTCTGATTTTAACAGTAAATGTCACAAATTTATGAACAGTCTCATATGATTAAGTTTCCCAAACCAGCAGGAACATATTCCTGAAATAGCAGTCCTATATGCAATACCCAAGTTATAAATATTAATATTTCTCTAATAATTTTAATGCAAAACATGTAAATAGTTCTGCCTGTAGGAGTAGAAACTAGAACTCAGGTCTTTCACCCCATTCCCCAGTTGGACAGTCATGGTCACTACACTCAGTCCAACAGAGAAAGGCAGGGCAGGAGGGGGTGTGCAGGGGGGAAGAGAGAGAGGTGGTCATTAGTGTAATATGTGTGAAGTTCAATTCCATAGGTTTTCTTCAGATGAGTGAAAAACATGCCTGCTCAACCAGGCCCCACAGGAGGTGGTGCCTGAGGAGAAAGGTGGTGGAAACTGGAAAAGTTTTACTTTTGAATACTGGCAAGACTCAGGCACTGAGCATCTCTACACTAACAAGACAGAAACATTTTTGGGCAAACCTCTAGGGACTAAAAAATTCTACTGCCAGAAAGAAAAGGTGACTAAAAACTTGTGCATAGAGTTGTGGATCACACTTTTGGATCTGATGCCTAGTTCTACTTACATCCCTTCATAGGGACTAAACAGCTTTCTGAGAAAATGAAGCATCAAACATACAGAGGACTTGAATCCAAGTGTGACAAACACATATCAACCACTGGCTCAGCTTTCCTGCTGTAAGGTTGAACAACTTTCAGTGCCAAAGATAGACTTTTATTATAGTCCTACACTAAGGAGTAATGTAGAAATGGGAGCACCTCCTGGAATGCCAAGTTTAATGCACCCATTAAAGGAAAGAGCCTATTCAAACTGATGTCAAAAGCTCACATTGAAATCCCAGTTTTGTCACTGTTTTTCTTGTCTTTGAAAAAACATGCAAGGCTTTACCCTTAGTTTTCCCATCTTTAGAATGAAGTTAGAAACCTGTGAAAGAATCCTAAGAGTTACCATTTTCCATAAAACTGTTGAAGCTCAAAACTATTGATAGAGTTGTGTTGGGGTTTTTTTTTTCAAGTATTTTTAGAAAATATACTTGGAAATGGTTCATTAAGTATTGCAATAAGTTGCAACATTTAGGGAGGCATAAGCTCATTATGAAGATATCATTTGCTTTTTGAACAGCAAGATTATGTTTATTAACGTCTTTCTCTAGCTATTCAATAATATCCACAGGGATATGCCAGAAAACATCCCATGGGAATTCTGCTCTCAAGCTAAAAGAATATTATTTAGCCCTTGAACATTCAAGGGTGAGTGTAACAGAACTGAAAAGATATTTTTCCTAAAACAACTTTAAAAGAGACAGTACAGATCTAATGATGAAAAAACAAAACAAAACAAAACAAAACAAAACAAAACCCCAAACCCTAATACTATATCCTTTTCTTTTACTTCTGGAAGACCTTTATTGTCAATAAAACAAAGAATTAATTAATTAGACTTTAACTGCTTGTGTCTTGGAGAATGTACCCATCTTTTGACTTCCCTGAAATTGTGCTGTCAAACAAGTCCTAAGAATCTCCTTTCGTCTTCTTTACTCACTTGTTCAGTGCTTGAGATTGTGCACTGACATACTTGAAAATCAGTTATCACAAATACAACACATTACTGAGAACCAACTGTGCTTGTGACTCTGCCAGAATGTTTCTGTTCTTGAAGTGCTCAAATGTCAGGCTGGGGTAATGAAATACTCAACGCTCGAGGTAACTTTAGTCCAACCGAGAAAGCAGCAATGTCTTTTTTTTTTTTTTTCTTTAACCCAGAAAAAAAGATTTTACTGACAAATAAAATATTCATTTTCAAATCAAACTTTAGGATGGAAAGGATGAGATGCATCCAGATTTCAGTTCTTCCAAGGTCTTAAAAAAAATTTCCAGATAATCGTATGCATATGCAGTTTTTCTAAATGAATCCTAGACATCAACAGATTTTGTCTGTCTGAAGCCTTTTATGACAATAACTGTATGCAGAAGAACTGCATACTCTTCTTTAATAAAAATATAATATCCACAATAATGTCACCAGCTGTTTGGTTTTCTAGAGCATACTGAAATTTAACACAGTCAATGCTCCCATCAATCCAAAGAGGAAGTCTACATATGTCTGCGAAGACCTCATCAAAAATGACAGCAGCATCAACATCACCTCAAGTAGGATTGCTTCTCCCTTCTTCTTCTCTCCTTATTCACATGAATATCATGCAGTTAAAATGAAATCTATACAAACCCAGGATGCTTAAATTTACCTTGACCTCCAATCACTGCCTTATGCCCTAACTCTGTAACTCATACATGTAGAGACACTGCCCAAGAACAAGACTTTGATTTTGTGGAGATTTACGAGTTGGTAGGTAATTTCATTCTAAAAATAACTACAGAGGATAATACATATATTAAATAGCTATATTTTGGATAATAATGACATTGCACAAAAAAGGGGAGAAAAAGCATCTTTGCTCTTATTGTTTCAGAGTACTGCTGCTGTGGCCCAGTCAGCTGAACTCTGTACACTGCATGTCCCTCCCAGACACTAACAGAAAATGATGAGGAACCAGCTGCCTGCTCCTCTCGTTCTCTCAATTAGGCAGCTTAGGTTTCAATTTCAAATTTTCAACTAGCAGAAAGCCTGGAAGATGGGTTAAGTGAAAATCTGAAACGGCGGGGGTCAGAATGCCATCCCAGGATTATTCACAGTCTTCCATCATCCATTTTGCAAGCACAGGTACAGTGTGCAGCAGCATGGGAGACATTTTAAGTCCTAGAGCCTCAGCCTGACAGCTTTGACATGGCATAACAGCCAAGTGTAAAATCATCACTTACTTCCACTTGCTCGGTTATTACTACAAATTAATAAGGACAGAGCAGAAGGTAGGCTGAGAGGAGAAATAGTGGTGCTTTTCAGCTGGAGGGATGGCAAAGCAAGCCCCAGGGCAGCTGCCAAGCTCAGGCTGATGCATCAGCAGGTGATGGCAGTAGACTCAGGACAAAGGCGAGCTGAAGCTGGGGTCTGCTGCTACAGTGTGCTTCACAAATCGGGATATTTGGCTGGCCTCTGACCTGAGAAGAAAATTAACATACCGTGACCAATTGATTTCCCTGTATAATGGAAATGTTCTCGGCAGGTGTGTGGTTGGGAAGCCTCTTCAAAGCAGAGCAACTTAGACCCCCAGAGCGTGCTGCAGTCTGAACCCCAGCCCACCACTATCATCCTGCTCTTAGCAGGTTTCCCACCCCTTGTCCCATGCTCACCATGTAAACAATGCTGTATTTTCAGACAGCCTGCTTATTGTTAAGGCTGTCGTGGTATCCAGGTTCCCTGTTTCTTTCTGCCTTTTATTTAAAGCAATTCTATTTGGTCTTCAGCATGTAGAGCTTAATCCCCAAGGAAACATATGGTACATATTTCCAACAACTGCAGTATGCACTTATTTGTGAAATAGTCAGGAGTAGTTTTATAAATGTCTTTCAGAAACACAAAGTTTTTCTGCCGATCAGGACATTTTCCTATTTAAACACTGATTTAAAAACCTTGCCAAGTAAATCAGGAAGTCAAGAGAGAAATTTTACAGTGCACAGAAAAGCAGCTGTTTTCTCCCCCTCAAGTCCTGATAAATTAACCAATTGTTTCTTTAAACAACAGCAACAACAAGGAAGGCAAACAGTAACTTTGTTTCATTATGTTACAGAGCCAAATTAGTTTTTGTGAAAGGTTTCCAGCAGAAGATGTGTGCGCTAAGTTGGTATTTTTCCACGTGAAGGGCATGAGAGGACATATAAATTTAATCACACATTACATTTCATGGCACTGGGCTTGCTGGCGTCAAATGGGAGCCAGCTTTCTCAAAGGGGGAAGAGGGTCTTTGCCCAGGAGCTTGCAGGGCTCATTGACAGGGCTTTAAACTAGATGTGACAGGGGAAGGGGAACCTATCCGGCTTGCCAGCGAAAGGCTAGGGGATGATAGGCAAGGGTTAGAGGGACAGAGCCCTCAACCCATTGCCCAGCAGCATGCCAGGAGTGCTGCAGCAAAGTTGAAGTCTGGTGGAGGTGAGCTGGAGGCTCCTGAGGTAGTAGGAGCCAACAAGGAAAAGCCTGTGAAACACCTCAAGGGAAACGAGGGGTGTTCTGATATGAAGGTGACGAGGCTGACAGCTCAGATGAAATGCCTCTATACAAACACACGCAGCATGGGAAACAAACAAGAGGAGTTGGAAGCTATCGTGCTGCTAGAAAGCTACGACCTGACTGCCATTACGGAAACTTGGTAGGATGAATCCCACGACTGGAATGTAGCTATTGATGGCTACAGGCTGTTCAGAAGGGACAGGCGAGGAAGGAGGGGCGGACACGTTGGCCTTTACATCAAGAAATCATTACAGTGTGAAGAACTGTCCCTAAAGAATAGCCACAAGCAGGTCGAAAGCTTATGGGTAAGAATCAGAGAGAGAGGCAACAAAGGGAACCTGGTGGCTGGTGTCTACTACAGGCCGCCAGATCAAGAGGAGCTGGCTGACAAAGCATTCTTCCTCCAGCTCCGTGAGGCTTCGCGCTCGCAGGCTCTCATCCTACTGGGGGACTTCAGCCACCCCGACATCTGCTGGAAAGCCAACATGGCAAGCTGTAGGCAATCCAGCAGGTTTCTCGACTGCATTGAGGACAACTTCTTAAGCCAGGTAATAGACACCCCTACCCAAGGAGATGCGATACTGGACCTGGTGGTCACCAATGCAAGCGAGTGCGTCGGAAATGTCAAGATCGGAGGCAGCCCGGGCTGCCGGC
>NW_009259787.1:435886-438385 GCF_000687185.1 Egretta garzetta | reverse complement strand
CCCCAACATCCTGCTCTCTATATTGGAGAGCTATGGATTTGATGGGTGGACTGTTCGGTGGATAAGAAACTGGCTGGGTGGTCGCATCCAGAGGGTAGTGGTCAATAGCTTGATGTCCGGATGGAGACCGGTGATGAGTCGTGTACCTCAGTGGTCCATACTGGGACTGGTGCTGTTTAATGTTTTCATCAATGACATAGAAAGCGAGATTGAGTGCACCCTCAGCAACTTTGCAGATGACACCAAGCTGAGTGGTGCAGTTGATACACCAGAAGGATGGGATGTCATCCAGAGAGACCTGGACAGGCTGGAGAGGTGGGCCTGTGTGAACCTCATGAGGTTCAACAAGGCCAAGTGCAAGGTCCTGCACCTGGGTCAGGGTAACCCCTGTATCAACACAGGCTGGGGGAAGAAAGGGTCAAGAGCAGCCCTGCCGAGAGGGACTTGGGGGTACTGGTGGATGAAAAGCTGGACATGAGCCGGTGATGTGCGCTGGCAGCCCAGGAGGCCAACCATAACCTGGGCTGCATTAGGAGAAGCATGGCCAGCAGGTTGGCTGAGAGAGTTGGGCTTGTTCAGTCAGGAGAAGAGAAGGCTGCGGGGAGACCTGATTATGGCCTTTCAGTACCTAAAGGGGGCCTACAGGAAAGATGGGCAAAATCTTTTTAGTAGGGCCAGCTGTGTCAGAACAAGGGGTAATGATTTTAAACTGAAGCAGGGTAGGTTTAGACTGGATGTAAGGAAGAAATTCTTTACAATGAGGGTGATGAAACACTGGAACGGGTTGCCCAGAGAGGTAGTGGAGGCCCCATCCCTGGAAACATTCAAGGCCAGGTTGGACGGGGCTCTGAGCAGCCTGATCTAGTTAGCGGTGTCCCTGCTCCCTGCAGAGGGCTTGGACTAGATGACCTCTAGGGGTCCCTTCCAACCCAAAACATTCTATGATTCTATGATTTCAAGACCATTTTAGTATCTCAGCGGACAAAATATTCTTAGCAGCTGCTTTAAGTTCCTAAAGGATTCCCAAGCAAAACTTTTCCAACACTAGCCAAAAATCAGTACATTAAAAATATCACTGAAGAGCTTTGAACTTTGGCCTCTCAGATGAAAACTGTTTTAATGTAATGCCAGGCTGGGAAATTTGAATGTGATATATGTGGATTTAAAACAAAACAGAATCTCTTTTTCTTTTATTAAAGTAGTAAAGAATTTAATTCTTCACAACAATTAAGAGCATCTTGCGCTGTTGTCTTTACAGTACTTTAACTGAATGTCACACAGTCTTTTCTGCAACTGTCAATTTTGAAAGACAGAACCACTCAATTCAGCCACATTTATTTTTCAGTCAGCTGCCTTTATAATTTTGTTATTTCCACGAGTAACCTGCAGCCAGAGCATCCATTTTCTGAGTATGATTAAGGACACTTGCGCACTAAGAAAGCACTGCCTCCTACAATGTTTTTTACTATTCTTCTATTTAAAAGTTTTACTGGTGAAGAAGCAGAAACAGTAATGCGAGTCACAGGTCACGAAATTTAAGCCACAAAGAGAGAAGAGTAAAATAATCCAGGGCTTCAAAACTAGTACTGGTTATATGAGCTCAGTGAGATTTTCATAAGTCAGGTCTGATTAGCAATTCATTAATATGCAACCTATGCAAGTTTCATACCATTTTACACCAAAGGAACATCGTCTAAAGGTCCTGAAGCAGGGCATCCATCTTTCATACCTCAGAAGGTCATTTGTTTTGAGGTTCCACCCTTATATATCTTCTCTATGTGGACATTCCTGGGCTATTAGCATCACCTACCAAAATGAAGACACTTTGTTTCAATCCTTTTAAGAAAAAGTGTACTTCCCTAATGCGCATAATACAGGCAAAATGTATGGGGTAGCAACAGCAAGAACTTATGCCCAAACGCCTTGAAATGTAGAGGAAATCCTATAGAAGCCTTTAAAATCTTTCACAGTCCTCTCTGCTGATGCATGGAGAGGCAGAGGAAAGCAAGCATATGGATTTACAAAAATTACAGCCACGGCAATTCCTGAAACTCTCTTACTCCCACCTGGGCCAACCAAACCCTTCCCAGCAGAAAAGGAAGGGGTGTTTCCCAATGGTAGCCACCATCATGATTGTATACGCACACGCACATGCAAAAAACTAATTGTTGCCTAGAAAAAAAAAGATAAAAATACTCCCCACATTTATTTTCATGGCCCATTTGTATTTGTGGAAAAGTGTACCTGCGGGTATACTTACGAAAGATTTGCAGCGGGTGGCATGATAGCTCATTCAGCAGCTAGACTGTGGGAAAGAGCAGCAGTGTTTGAATCTCTGCCCATAAAGCAAACTCAGCCCACACAGGCAACATGTGCCATAACCAGCCCGCATCTTCGCAAAGGGAAGGGGGTTTTATTTTTGTCCCCATCTTCCCTGTGTGCTTCGGAGATGAGCAGAGGGGCAGTCAGCTGTGTGGGTCCTGGCAGGCTCCCACGCCT
>NW_009259787.1:404396-435855 GCF_000687185.1 Egretta garzetta | reverse complement strand
AGCCGCACGCACATTATTTATCCTTCCATTTGTAATTCTGCATCCACCAGTGAAAATACCTTTCCCCCCTGGCCAGACTGAACCAGGCACTGATGAAAGCATTGCCCCTGCACTCCAAGAGTGCTGAACCCCCTGACTCGGAGCAGGCGAGCAGGCGGCGAGGGTCTCCCCGCGCACAGTGCTCCTCTCCACACCAGCGTCAAGCAAGCCCGGGCCAGCACTGGCCCGCGGAGGCCCGGGAAGCCGCAGGCAGCCGTCCTCCAAGCCTGGGTGTGCACCACGTAGTCCGGCTGCAGACCACTCGACAGAGAGCTGGCAGGCCTCAAAGCCCTGGCTCTCCTTCCCTGCTCCCAACTGCTGCCACAGATGTCCAGACTTTATTACGGAGATGAGCTTGGATGCCTGCAGGAACAGCTGGAAGTGGGGAGCAGGAGCCAGCCTAATTGGCTCCAGCACAGGCCACGGCTGTGTTAAAAGAGGAAGCAAGAAAAAAAAAAAAAGGGAGCTGTCTTCAGAGACTGCAGCTACCAACGAAACAGTTAAAATAATTAAACACTTTCCTAGTCTTGCTTCGCCACTTAAAAACCTGCATTAGGTGCCACAAGACTGTCAGAAGACAGTGTCTGGGAGTTCTCTCTGGCCAGTGCCGGGGAGGCACTGTACACACTACACAAATGTGGTCTGTTCTTGGGGAAAAGTGAGACACCCTGGGTTAAAAGTTGCATCAGACATCAGGACTCCCAGTGGGAGAAATGATCTGTCGAAGTTTCAATCACAGCCAGAAGACAGTCCACGAGATTGTTTAGGAACATGCATTGCGTCTTCCAGCAGGGAAGGGTTTAGCAGACCTTTCAGAAAAACAACACAATATTTACAATGCTGTAATAAAAGAGTGCTCAGATATTTCTAATATGGACAAAAAAAACCCAGAACTTTTGCCTCAAGTTTTTCTTAACTACTCTAAAAGTACATGCAAATGCAGTGCTTGAAGTTACAAAATTTGACGAAGAGGCCCAAGCAGTGGACTACTGAACAGTCTATGGCTACTAACTTCAGCTATAAAACCTCCACTTAACTGTTACAGGAACAAGACCTCTGATTTGTCACACAGTACATGGACCCATTTTGCCACTAGCTTGTAAAATCTTTTGTGTAGAGCACTCTTACCTAAATAATCTAAAAATTAAGTAGGAGAAACAGTTGCAAAGATTTAAGTTGCATCCAGACTGCATGCAGGACCTGTGAGTGCTTTCTAGCACCTAAGTCAGGTGTGGCCCCAGGGAAGGATGCCAAGATGCAGCACAAGTCCATAACACGTAGCACTGAACACCCTGGGGAGGAAACCCAGGACACAGACTGAGAAGAACCTATGGAACACCCTGAGGAGATGTCTGGTTCAGTTGGGCAGTGGCAAAGATACTGGGTTGTCATTACAAGTGGAACAGCCTGGAGTATTTCTGCAAGGACATCCAGCAGATTAGGAGAAAAAAAGGACAGATAATGTGAAGTTTCAAGATTCGTAGGATACGAATCACAGCACCATGCTACTGCTCTACCGTTCTCTCACTTTTACCATATATCTCTTTTGATTGGGCTGTTAAATACTAGTTATTTTTCTTCTCTGAAGTAAACAACTCCCATCTGTGATTATTTAACAGTGTAGTTAAATTTTGACAATTTCATCAATATCTGACTTGTGTGAGTTTTCACACTGATTGGAATTTCCCCCTACTCTCTCTCCAAAAAATCCCTGAATCTCTTCTGTGTCACTTTCATTTTAATTACAGGTTTAATGTCCTGGCAACACAGTAATATATCTCCTTTGTCAAGACTAAAATATATGATATAGTCTAGAAGCATATGGTATCAACTATGCTAGAAATAAAACCCATTTTCACAACAGGAGAAACAACCATCATTTATAAGCCACCACTTTTGTATCATGGCTCACAATTTTGCTAGTCTTCTAAGCAGACACCTTCAAAACAATTTCTAATTATGCAAACTAGAGGAATTATGGTCCTATTTTTTGGTTAGTATTGACATAATTTTTGTAGCTATGAAAGTTTAAATTCCATGTCTACTGTCTGTAAAACATGTTGCAGCCTCTGGCAGGTAACTCTTGAAATTGCCTCCAGATGAATACTATCATTTTCAAGTAACATAAAAACCAATGTCCAATATTTCTTTGCCTTTGCTGTTAAAGTAGTGACCGCTCATTACTCAAAATGCAAATTACCAGATGTGTCGTATCAAGATTGTCAGCAGACTGAACTGTTTTGACAAGGGAACTAATGAAGCAGCACTTGGTTCTAGACCAGCGTGGCTTGAGTACAGGACTCTCACCAGAATCCTGTACCAAGTTCCTCACTGACCTTGTAAAAGGCATTTCACTATTTTAAAAAGCAAAGAGAAGCAGTTAAAGCTACTAGTTAAAAGCAAGAAAAAAATAATAACAAATAACTAGTGCTTTCCAAGATGGGAAATATATCAAGTGCAGCTCATCAAACAGCTCTACAACTTGTTACTTGCTTGCCTGGTTCATTCTGATTTTTCTCTGAAGAGCCCAGACAACAGGGAAGAGGAGTCCATTTTGAAAGAGCTAGACTGGGAGAGTTAGTCTTACTACCATGGGAAGTAGAAAAATGAAGTAAGCAGGATAAGGTCAACACATTAACATTTACATGAATTCAGATCCCATATAAGTTTAATCCTTTTCAGTGACAGGCAAACCATCAGAGGGGTGGAAATTAGTCTTCAACATTAATTCAAAATGCCTAGTTTAACCTTTAGAAAATAATTCAATTTTCTCTTTCTTTCCCTTTGCTGTTCCCCTATTTCCATACACCAAAAAGGCACTTTTCTGGTTCTTCAAAATTATCTATGTCTTTTTCAAGCTTTCATTTAAAATTTGGAGAAACTGGCCATAAACATTTTATGAAATTTAAAGTACACATGTGGGACTTAAAACTCCTTTCAAACTCTCCATGTCTCTTTCCAGTAGAGTTAACTAAACTAACAAAGAAGAATGAGTCAGGATTAGCTTCTATTCACCCAAAACACCAGTGGACAAATGTTAGCAGTCACTGCCTGGGAGTTCCAGGTGAACTTTTCAGTAACAAATCACCTGACAACACACAAATGGGACTAAAGATACAAAGAAGGGCATTCACCAACTATTCTGGAAAGAACAGTTAACATTCCAAAGGAACACAAAGCAGGTAGAAAGAGAGAGAGAGATCCCAAATCTTAAGTAAATGGGACTTGAAAATATTTAAAAACAGTGAGAAGACTAAAGCTTTTCCTTTGTATGGCTCCACGGAGCTACCTAGGACAACAATCATCCTTCTGACAGGAATCCTTCACATTTCCCCACGCAAGTGGACTGCAGCTTGCAATGCCTAGAAAACTACAGCTCTGGAAAGGATCCGTTTAAGTAATCTAATTGTCCTACATCAGCAGGATAATGATGAGATAACACAGTGTCTTTGTCTCAGGCAGGACATAAAAGAGGGTAAAGTATACTGCCCAAAAGGACTGAACACACTCAAACCCAGACCCAAACTGGTAGGAAACAGCTTGTCTTGCTAAGAGACAGTCTGCAAAGATGGAAATTTTGCCAATACCATGATACTTATATGAGACTCTAAATACCTTAATAGCTTCAAAACAGCAACACTTTTGTTAGAGGCAAATGTCTGCTATTTCTCTTTAGATAAGGCATTGCAATTGTACATATAGACAAAAACAAGGATAGCTGATTCTTATATAGGACATAACATACGAACATTACTGGAAGCAAACACATGCAGGAGTTCTGGAAATGTGATCATGCTCCCTGAAGACACTAAACTCTTCATGCAGGGACTGTAGAGAAGTCTTTTCCTTATCACTCCCTGCTCCCAAGTGGAAAGTGAACTCACGGGTGGTGAGGCCCTAATGGGCACAAGTGGCAGTGAGCTCCAGGCTAGCTCCTGGAAAAATTACAAGTGCTTTTGTATTTTTTTTCACCTGCCATCACCTCCAGGTGATGTGGAATATCATGTGAAGCAGGACAGCACTAAAGAAGTGGCTCTTAAATTCAAAGGTGCATGAAAAGAAAAAAAAATACAAATCACAGATTCCAGTTCCTGAAAAATAGATAAAACTGTTTGTTCCACTTCATTTCTATTAAAAAAAAATAATTTTAAAAAAGCACCTGAATCAAAGCAATCTTTCTTAATTTATTTGCTTCCATTGTCACTGTGGAGAAGTTCCATTCTTCTCATTTCTTGCCTGGCACTGACTTCCTTTATTTTAAATACAAACCACTACAGTACTCGGTTGCCAAATTGCTGCATTTTTAAAGATTCTAAATAGGACATTAGTTCATAGCATGAATGTTTTGAAATCTGATCAACAAGCTGTTTCTCAATACATTAAGCAAAGCAAGCAAAATTAGGCTGGTTTATGTCAGGTACTTAGCACAAATCCCTTAATAATGTGTTTGAGTGCAGAAACCATTAATAAATGCATAAATCCCTAAGACAGGCTTGATTAATTAAGTCATATGTGTATCCTTCTAATTAAAAAAAGAACATTAGGCAGATGAGTGGAATTTCTGAGTACAAAATTCAAAGGCTGTTTTGCTTTTATTTGAACAATGAAAGAAAAGCTGCTCGTTAATATAGCTGCCAAAAAAGCAGCAAGAGTGCTGACACAACCCCCCCAAACTCTGACTTGTTCAAAACAACTAAGTATTTATTCACTCATTTGTAGTCCAATTTTTAATCAGGTAGCTGCTTGATTAATCCAGGCAGTTCAGATTACAAGGGTAGCTGGTGCTAACATATACATAAGTAGATGACATGTTTGTTGCATTTCTTCTCAAGGAAATTGTCTAAAACCAAAGTCTTAAAGGTTTTTGAACTCTCAGGGAGAATTTTTTTTATGAAAAAATAACAGTCTAATGGTCAACTCCAGACTCTTTGCAAACACTCACTTTACTGTTACGTGGACTGCAAATTTTGGTATTACACCATAATTTGCAGCAACACTTAAGTAATAACTGTTTTTAAGTGCATAGCTCTTCTGTTAAAGCAATTAGCTTTCTGAGGTTCCTTTTTGAAATGAGTAAACAAAAATGGAAAGAACAGAAAACAAAGTTTTGAGACATAACACGAACATAAAAAATTCCACTAAGCTAACAGATACTGTTAAGAGTAACAATTTTGTCAAAGTTATTTTTGTGGCTAAGTAGGATTGATAACAGTCTGCATGATTTGGTATAACAATGCTAGTGGATAAGCACCACACAGTAAGGTCTTAAGTCTCAGAAACAGGAACCTGTTGAGGCTAAAAGTATGTGGCCTATAGGTAGGCAAGCCTGGTACCTGTCAGGCACTGAAAAGAGACTGATCTGCGGGATTAGTCCCAATTGGGGAAAGGACTCCAGTGCTTTGAGCAGGGGGTTGAACTAGATGATCTCCAGATATCACTTCCAACCTAAATTATTCTGTGAAGTGGGCCCTTGAGGCACTGACCTACTTAGAGGAACACAATGTCCTATGGATGCTTAATTACAGGGAAGTGCTTTGGTTTTGATGGGAAAACAACCAGGTGCCTGAGAGCAAGAGTGAAAACCATAGGCAACAATGAGTAAACAACAGCAACTGATAGACTTCACATAGGTTTGACACTGCATTCATGAGACAGTGGGGGGAGGGGAAAGCAGAAACAAGGGCGCAGGAGTGATTTGTCTAAGTTTTGTCAGCATCCCAAGAAACATTATTTGGGCTCAAAATAACGGACAAAGTTGACCTGAATCTGCTGTCCTGAAAGAGTCTAAAAGTCAGACACCAGATCCAGTTATAAAGCCACTGAATTGGTTTCTCCAAAACCTACTGAAGATTTGAAGGGATTAAATCTTTTAATTCTTCATCTGCTGTATCCTAGATCATCAACATAAGCAAAGCTCCACAATAACAAGCAAACCAACTCAACATAAAACCAGCCGGGCAGCTGCTATATGTAGTCCTAATTGGCTGGTACAACCAGATTTCCAGGCCTTATGCCTAGGCAATTAAATATTTCCCAACAAGAGTGAAAGAAGGCCCACCATGACTGCTAGTCTTTCCCTTCATCTAAAAGAGAGTTAGCTGCAACCACTGAGAGAGTGGTCTGAAACTTAGACAGAGAGGCTGAGTCTGCAGCTATGAAGAAGCCAGTACATTACTACCACATCAATGAGTGCAAGATGACTTGCTGCACTGGATATGTGAAAGCGAGTGCACCTTTTGTGCAATCTGGAATGTGACTTTGAATTAAGCAGCAATCCACTTTATTGGACAAGTAAGAACTGCATACAGCTCATCATTTCAGACCCAACTACAAAATTTGGCTTACATAGCACCTGTGGAGAGGCACACAAGGAGAAGAAAAAGATTTATCTGCTGTACCACTTCTTCGGAACAGGTGTTTATCTGGATGCATGAGACTTCCAGAGACATTTCACAGACCTTCAAGCACTAAATTCCAAGACAATGCAATTGGCACCAGCGGTCTCCTTGACTTGAGGAGAAGTCTGAGACCTCCACATACAGAGATACTTAAGTACCTTTATCGAGAAAGACATACTGCACTGCACTTACCCTTGTCTGCTTTTGCCATAACATATATGCAGGTATCTACCAGACTCTCTGCTTAGTAGACTGATGCAAGGCTACCACTCTTCAAAAATCCAGTGAAGAAGACTTAAACCAACAAGACATCTAGCACGAGACAACAAATCCTGTTTCTAACAGGTTAGAGAATTACAGCAGATCTGCAGAGACAAGATGCTGGAAGGGGCCAAAAAAACCCCATATACAGTAAAAGTCTGGTTGGAAAACTTTTAAATCAGGAGATAGGGAGTATTGTTATGAGAATCAGACTTAAAGGTTGCTTGCCCATTGGCAAGGTCAATAAATATGATAGGAATGACAGACAAAACAAACACAATCAGTCTGGATTTAAGTGTTCAATAGTAAATTCTGCTAGAAAAAAGGCTCCAGCTTAACCCCAACTGGAGACAAGAAAGAAAAAAAAAAGGTTTCCATATTCTAAAGGGGTCTGAGTTTAATAGAATTAATTTTCAGCATGGGAGGAAGAAACATCCATCCTACAAATCAGCCACCTTTCCCATCAGTCTTGCTTTCCTCAAACTCTCAGTGCCTTCCTGGACTGAAATTCCATGCAATTGTTTCTTCCTTCTAGGAAAACGGTCTTCTTTCTAAAGGTTAGTTATGAAACCAGTTTCCCCTGTCTTTCTGAGCTTTTCAGCTTGTTCTTGTGCTGTCTGCCATCTCTCATGCCCTTTGTCTGCTGCCCTCCACCTTAGAAGATTTGCCAAGCTGTGTACACTCTCAGGAAGATATAGTCTCTGTCATCCCCCATTCAGCAACTCTTCCTTCCTCTCCTTCTTTCTACTGTTTAATCCACAACTTCATTTTGTGACATGTTTGGGGTTGCGCATGTTTTGTTTATATTGTTGGTTTTTTTAGAAAAAAAACATATTAATCAGTTATACTGTGTATTGTATGCATGAAAATGAGAGCTAGAATGGTCTGGAAGTTTGACTGATGAGGCTATTCTTGATTTAAATGATTTCAGAATGTGATTGAAGTCATCCTGACATTTAAATGGAAATCAAAATTGGGCCTTGCTCTGCAGACAGGCATTGCAGAATCTCCAGTAGGTAGATTTTTGTCAATATTGTTAGTTTTCCCTGAGCATTTGTTTTCTGCCATTGCATGCCCTTGGCTCCTGGCTGCCAATACACTAGAGTGCATGTACATTCTCTGTAGATCAGCGTTGTATCACAGCTCATCCTTCCTTGGGGCTCACGTCAGACTGACATCCAGGTCTGTATGGTTTAATCTTTTAAGATTAAACATCACATCACACTAATTAAAAAAACAAAATAAAACAAACACTGCAATTGTTGGTATACATAAGAAGTTTTCCTCTCCTTCAAAACCTTCCTCACTCCACTGTTTATCTCACGCTCTCTCCTAGATCAAAAAGCTAAGAAACCTGGACAACTTGAGCATACATCTTAGAAGAAAGCACTGCTTTTCCCTCTCTCTTTTTTTTTAAAAAAATCTTTGTAGGTTTAAATGATTTGTAGAAAATGCTTATAGTCCAAATATACACTCCAGGAGACCAAAATGAATCTTGTTTTTCCCTTTCCTATAAACATATACTAAACCAGCATTTAGACTACATGTGCTGACATACTTCAAAACCAAGGCAAAAATATTTGGCGGTTTTCAACTTTACTAAGAATAGCATCTCTGTCTTTGTAAGGCCTCACTCTGGTGGATCTCAAGGACAGATGATGGAGCATGGTCTTCCAGAGACAAGTTTCCTCAACAATTACATTTTCCTCCCTTGTACAAAATCCCAGTGTTATTAAATGTTTGCAGACCATTCACTGCAGGAGACAAGGCCACAGCCAATTCAGACCGAAGCCTGGAACATGGATAAACGCTGAAATTCTGGAACCCACCTAACGGCCAAGGGTCTGGAGCCAGGGCCAGGATACAAGCCGAGGCTGAAGCCAAAGACAGGAACCGAACGAGCTGCCAAGAGGCAGGAACCAGAGCCAGGATATGATCCCAGGGTTGGGAGGCAGAGCCAAGATGCAAGCCAAAGGTCAGGAACAGCTGCCAGGGGCTTGGATCAACAACAGGCTTCAACCATTCAACAGCTGAAGAGCAAATGCAGACACCGCTTTAACGCCCAGCAACTAACTACATGGGATGTCCACACGTATGACTGTGCTTCTGAAAAGCACCAGGCTTCCCTCACCCAGCAACTTCTAACAGGCCCCAGCTAGCACTGAACTCAGGCCAAACCCAGCAGTCCACACCCAAATAAGCTGCAAACTATTTCATCAGAGCTAAGCATCAGTACTGGGGCACAAGGTAAGGTCTGAAAGTAGCATCACAGTTTTCTTGCTCCCATAGGCCTGAATCAGCCTGATAACACGGTTCATTACACATAACACGTGCCTGTGGTGCTACATCCTTGTGCCTTTGGCAGGGTGAGCTACAACATACATTACTGCCACTGTGCATCAGGAAATGGGATGGTTAAATGACCAAAGTGGAGATTGAAACACTGAAAAGTTACAAAACTACTTTACAGGTTAGTTTCATATACAAACCTGTGGCTGTGAAAACAGATATTCCAGTAAAGCCAGTTGGAAAGCTGGCCCTTTTAGCAATAATCAGGCTGTCATACTTGCTAAAACAAAATTGAGGAGAAAAGTCAATATATAAATACATCCTTGTGTGCAGCCACAGACAAATAGCGAGAGTGTTGTAATTAGCTCACTCTCTCCTATGAAGTCTAAACTGAGAATTAGAAGCTCCAGAAATCAGAGTGGAAGAAGAGCATGAAATATCTATCACAATCTTTGGGTAGCCAAGGGAAAGGAAAACCATTAATTGCATCCAAGTTGTCGATGTAACAAGAGGGCTTATCTAACCAGTAAGCTAGTAAACCTATGTGGTGGAGGAATGAACCAAGACAGATAATCAGAGCCCACTGCACTGACCCATCCAAAGCTCATTCAATTAGAATGAGAAGCACTGATAAAATAGAGTTGTCTAATTTGCCCTGATTAAATACCTGGCATTTCCCAAAACTTTATCCTCTCCGTATCATGTTTGAAACAAGTTTTAGTGAGATGCGTACATTTTTCCTTTAAATTAGTCTTCGATTTTTATTTCTGCTGATGCCAAATTACAGGCTGCATAGCAAGAAACAAGTTTTACATTATCAACATCCAAAATCATCAAGAGTCATGGCCTCCATTCATTTGCATTTTACACCCTGCTGACTGAGGTCAGGTAATTGCCTGCTTCTGAAGGAAAAAGGTGATGTTTTCACTCCATTGCCTTTACAAAGAGTTTGTAAATGCAGAAAAGGTGAATTAAGTTTGGTTTAGAGTTTATAGTAGCTTCTGATCTTTGCAGTCATTATAAATATGTATGTATAAGTGTGTGAAAAGCTGTCAAAGGTAGAGGACAGGAAAGGGCTCCCTAGGTAGGAAGAAGGTGAGTGGTAGTGTTGTGCACTGGGATTCATAACAAAGGACAGTCCAACAAACCTAAACAAAAACCTCATCTTTGTTATTTGACACGGCCCTTCTTTGTCATAGACAGTATCCATGATGTCGCTAATGTCATCAAATCCAAACTCACCTACAAACATCCTTTTAAGAGAGCATGTGAGTGGTTTTGGTGGAGAAAAGGAAGAAGAAGAGGGAAAAAATGGGCATTTTTTCCAGCTTTGCTTGTAAAGAACCACAGTAACAAAACATAGATGAGCTTTGTTTCTAGATGAAATCACAGTTTCTGATACTAATATTTCTCTTTGCCAGAATCTCCGTAGGTGTATCTAGTCCTAGTTAAATTCCAAAGATTGAACATTATTTTTCAAATAAAAAACTATTTTTGGAAAGCACCAACATTCCCGTGGGATTACAAAATCTGCACCTTGGTATTTGAGCCCAACTCAATTTCCCTTGGACTGGGAGAGTGGGACATGAGTCAGTGATCCCAATGAACTGCATTCTGAAGTTGGAGGCTAAGAGAAAGGGAAACCAAAATAACATAGATATATAGATTGATCTAGGAAAAACTCATTGCTGACACAGTGAGATCAAGAAATAACAGACTTCAATGATCTTAGAGATTGCCCCATTTTATTGAGTTGTTTACCACAATATTATTTTTAAAGAGGTAGGATAAGGGGAAAAAAAAAGTATGATACATAGTTTCTAAATGTCTTAAACTATATTAAGAAGTGCAAGTGATAGGGCATATCAATCCAAACCTCTCAAATAATAGCTGGTTCTCTAGTCTGTTAAAGAAACCAATACTCAGACTTCAGGGCACTTAAACCTTTAGGCTTTCATGTGGCTGTCCTCACCAGGAAGTCAGCACATACGCTACAACAAGCTTTCCTCAGTGACAGAGGCTGTGAAATGATAGCAGAGAGGTTTCCAACTAAAAGCTGGGGGGCTGCGGGGAGAAAGGGGAAAAATAAAAAAAGAGCAATCCCTTTTCTAATTTTTGTGGGAACTGCGCTGAGGAGATGGATGCAGTATTTCTCACCACTGCTCAGATTCCATTACTGAAGTCCCTTTCTTTTCTTTCCTTGAAGATCTAAATCTTTCTTGTTGAATACTGAAAAATATCTACTATCAGTAGTGGTAATATAACAATTTAATAATATAATTGCATATATGCAATTGCATATATGCAATTGCATATATATAACTGCATAATGTATTTGCATATATATAATTTGCAATTGCTTATATATAACTGTATAATGCATTTGTTGCATAAGTGTCAAGAATCTCCCAAACAAGGTTATTAAAAATGAATATAGGAATTTTTTTGCAGACTATAAAGAAATATCTATGCATTGACAGGGACAAGTCATCTGAAGTTGTTAATGTACTTTAGAACAGCTAGGAACCATTTACTTAGACCACCCCTAAAGCAGAGAAGAGTAAAAATAGCTTTCGGTCTGTTATTTAGCCTGAGGTCTAAAAATACTTTGTGACAAGGTTTTGACATATGTCCTACAAGTAGAAGCTCACTTCTCTACAGGGGAAGTACCTGGCTGCTATTAAAGCTGGATGGGTCGTTAACAACACAGGTGTCCCTGTAATTTCACAGCTGCCTGGAGGGTTCATCAGGTATCTCTTCACTTAAATATCAGCAAGTGCCTGGAGGCAAAACCATATGGGATGAAAAGGACTCTCCCAGTAAAGTAATTTCTTACTTGTAAATCCTACTAATTTATGACCCCGTGTTAATGCCTCAAGCTCTTTGAAGAACTATTACATAAATCTTTTTTAACTGCATTATCATCTCTTGCACACAAACCATAATTTATTCTAAGGACTTCAAAGGTCATTGGTTATCCTGGCTGCAGCTCCAGCCTGACACGGCAATCCATTAAAAACAGAGAGACTTTTCCCAACAAAGTTTTTCACTTTAAATTGCCAGATGACTGAAACTGTTAAGTGATCACTTCAGACAAATAGTCATCATATTTTTATTATCTTTAAAAGCTTCTGTTCAACTCTGCAGTCTATTAAGACATCAGCCATCTTTTTCAAGAATTATACAATATCCTCATTATGATATGTTAAAGTATATTTGACCTTGAATTCCATCCCCAGTATTATCCCAAACAAACTCTTAGAATGGAGCACACATCAAGGAAGAAGCTTCTGCTTTTGTAAATATATTCAGAAGAAAGGCACCTTTTCCCAAGTATTTCAAGCAAGATTTCTTTGGTGTTCAAAAAAGATCTGTGTGCTTCACATCTGTTTATACCCCTGGTTTGAATATCTTCTCTGTATCAAAAGGGTAAAACTTCTGTAAAAATATTTTGAGTGTTTATCATAGAAAGTCCAAAAAACACCTCCAGAGGAACTGGAAAAATATACAACTGAAAGAAAAAACAAATTAAAAAGGCTTGAAAGCAACTCAAACAAAGAGGGATTTACCAAATGGAAAAGGCATCTGTAATGGCTGAACTCTCTTTATCAGTATTCTAACAAATAACACCTCCTGTGCTTTAAATATTTAATGTGAAATCCATGGATTTATATAGCTTACAAAATGCCAGAGGCTTATTATCTTTACAGATTGCATGACAGGAATATTCATACCATTTGATTCCACTGTTTAAGACAACAGGAATTCCTCCAGGTGCTAATGGTAGATAACTTGTGTGCTGCTTCAATAATCTACTAATTATAGAATCCCTCAGGTAGAACAATGTCATTAATCTGATTAAATTATTCATATTTCTGGAAAGCAAAATCTTATTAGGTCCTTGGCATTTGACTGTGTATATTATGCAGCTGTGTTTGCAGTTTATGGTGTGGAGGAAAAGGTCTGTATTTTACCTAGCCATCACCATAGCTGGAAGAGGACCAGAGTGTCTTATATCCTAATTTATAGTGCCTTCATAAATTCCAGGGCATGCTCTGCATTGCATAGGGTATCCATTTAGAGCACTATAACACTTCGGAGAGTGAAGGTTTGTTGTGAGGCATTTATCAGGCACCTCATCTTCTTAAGAGCAACAGACGTGGATGGATTCTCATCCACCCACTACAGGGTAACCGTGTTAACACTAGTGAAATTATGAGACACACTAACATAAGAACAGAATCAAACCAACTGCCAGAATTAAAGTAAGGGTTGCTTTCTATTAAATATAGCAGGAAAAACACAAATGCAATGTATGTTTACATAAAGCACAGTCAGATCCCACTTCAGTAGCTATGATTTTAAAACAGGAGGGACCATAGGGGCTCAGGAACTGGTATCTACCTTAACTTGTAACTTAACCCATAATAGTGGCACTAAAACTGGATGCATTGTAAGTTTGCAAAACCAGAAATTTTGCTAAGTACTTGCAGCACAGAAGATATTTTCTGTAGCAAAGATCTTCACATCACGCGGGGTAACGTGTTGATTGTTTATAGATAAGTGACAAATTCCACTGCCATCTCTGCACACCATTGCACAGTGTATCTAACAACATATTTGCCACGCAGCTCCATTTGAAACTTATCTTCCTACATTTGCATGACAATTAGAACAACTGTAATCAACATAAAGATGTTCCCATAGTCAAGAAATAAAACCAACAGTACATTTTTAGTCATTTAAATATTAAGGTATTTAGAGAACTCTTAAGGATATGATGATGCATGTTTTAACTGCCATACCAGACAACTTACACGTACAATGATTTACAGAATAATATCAAGCTGTCTCTGTAGGTCATGATTCTGCTAACATTTATTTACAGTCAACTTAAATTCACATCCACTTAGGGCTAAGAACAGGCTTAAATGTTAGTAGTATCCCTTCAAGCAAAAGATTGCTGTTCTGCTTTTATAAAAAACATCAACTAGTATGATTGTTTAGCTTTTTGCCCTTCTAAACATCTAGAATATTTAAGTGCAAAGCGAACAGCACAGAAAAAGTTCAGAACACCGGTGTCCCATTGGGTGTGTATTAAAATACATGATCTAACAGACCCTTCTTTCTTTAAAAACCTATGAACTTTTACATTTTAGATTTTGGTATGAAACTTGCTTTTGAGACTAGAAGTAACTCATACAGTACATAGTCTATGTAGTCAGTCATTTTAAATATTATAAAGCATTTCAAGCCCTAAAATTACTGGACAAGCTACAGCTTTTTATTCCTTTATACAAATTACCAGAGACTCCTTCCAGTGCATTACTGGCCATCTATCACTGCAAAGGATATCTGGAAAGAGCTTAGAAGAAGCAGTTTCACATATTCAGCTGATTCTTCTAACAAAAAATAATTTTGTTTTGTGATTCATCTTACTTGCTGGCAACAACAATAAAAAAAGTGATAACACTTTTCACCTCTGTCCTACGCAAATCTGGTCATATAAAATGTAGGATGTTCATCACAGTGAAAGTGAGAAAGAAGAGTCCACTCCACCCTCCAGTAACAGCTCTTGCAATGACTCATAGCAAAAAGTTACCCTGCATAAAACACAGTTTCTCTCTTGGGCAAACTCTCTGCTAGTTGATCTGGCACGGTGTAACTGAAATTGATTAATCAGCAACGATTTGTACCATAAGAAAGTTCAGTGCTCTCTTTATCAATCGGTTTCTGATGTGCTTCTTGAGAACAGACTTTGGCAGGGAAGCCTCCTTTGCATCTCACAGATCTGAATGACAGCACATGCCTGCTGATACCACCATGTCAGTAGACTTCCTTACGAGTGAGAAAAATGTCCATTCTTTCAGACACGTCCACTTGAGTCATTGCCAGAGGAAATTTACAGGCCATCGTGGAGATGTAAAAGTGATGATTCTTCCATCTGCCTTAAATCAGAGGGGTACTAAGTATGGTCCCACGATCAGTTCACTGCTCAGTTGGACAACATGCTCAAGGTCTGAGGCTTTCTTCTGTTTAAGTCCTCTGGGCAGAATGAGATACACAGACACAAACATACTTGTCTTGTGGCCATCCTCACTGTTCCTCAGGACAGGGAGGTCTGATGCACGTTTGCTATATAAGGTAAGCCTCTGTTGAATAGTCAGGTTTACAGAGAACAGAAAAACCACGCAATATCTTACCTTTATGCTTAAAGACCTCATTTTCTCCTACTCTATAGCTACTATCACATCACAAGGCATTATACAGCATATGTAATGTTCCAGCAAAGTCTTCTGTACTGGGTGATAAAAAACCAAGTGGGTGAAAAAATAACACGATTATTCCGTGCTGAATGAGCACTGTTACAAGCCCTATGTGTAAGATTTTAGCGTTTTGTCTAGGGAATATCCTAGTTTATTTTCCTACATGCACTAGCCATCAAATCGCAGAACAATGACTTTTTTTCACCTGTAAAATGTTATATCACACAACAGAAGACAAAGCTAGATTCAGAAGGCAGTAAAAATAGCACCGATTCCTATATCTACTAGTGGGAAGGAGAAAGTGAAAAGAAATGACAGAATCAGCTGTAGGCAATGCTGCCACCTTATTAACAGTCCTCAGTGCACAAAGACTTTGTGCCCACATACATTCAGAGTACATTATGCTCTGTTCAAGGACATTCGGGATAAGAAGTGGCTTAACCTATCATACCTTCGCATGTAATGTGCTACACCTCTTTTCCAGTCTTTTGCAGGAGAGGTAACGAACCTCACTAGGAGGGAAAGTATGGGAACCCTGTTCTTTCCAAAAAACTTCTATGGCTCTGCTTTCAAAATCAAATTTGTTTTTGTCCAACACAAAGGACAGTTTCTACTTATCCTCAAAACTCAGAAAACTAGTCATGGAAATTGTTGAAGATTTAATTCCTATATTATTTTCTTCCTTTCACTGCAATCTAAAAAGGTCCTCAGTTCTTACGCATATGTCCTCCTTTCCTGCATAAAGTTAAATGGCAAAAGCAGACAAACTGTTCTTCTGAACTGGATACAAGGGGAAATACTGGGAGAGTAGAGAGAGTATGGGGCACAAAAAAAAGAAAGGGGAATGCAAGACAGAAGAGCAAAGGACAGGAGGAAGATTATCGGTTAGTGTAAATTGCAGAAACTTCTCTGGCTCCAGCAGTCTACAACAGTTTGCACAGCTGAGAGCTGCCCAGGACGAGAAACAGGCATGAGAGACTGGACAGAACAACATTGTGTCACAAGGCCTGGTCAAACTGGATTTTAGGTCTTAACCTTTGCATTAAGAGATATTTCATCTTCAGACTATGCAAGATGGGAGTGCAATGGTGGTGACTCGAGAGGTAAGCAGGTAAAAACATCTGCCAAGCCAGAAATATCCTTTTGCAGTGTTAACTGTCTACTCATAGACGGTATTATAGATGCACCGTTTGGCAGAGGTGTGGAGGTTACTGCTTTGTTTTTTCTACATGACTGCGTAGTTGACTATGGTTTTGTGCTTACTATTACTTCTTGGCAGATTAAATAATTGTGTGTGTAAATAGAGGATATATAGAACTGTGTGTTTTAAAAAATAACTGTTCTTACAACATCAGTAACAGGCATGTAATTCTGGTATTTCTTGCTCATTAAAAATGATGACCTCAGGTACAAAATAATTCACATTTTAGTCACTGAAAACAAAAATTAAACATCTGATTCTCAAAATTGGAATATGCTCAGGCAGGTCTGCTGCCTCCAGTGAAATGACACCTGATGTCCTCTGTAGCATTTAACAACAAATATCTGCAAGTGTGAATGAACTCATTAGATGTCTGACTGTGTTCTTTTCTCCATCATTCTTCAGGCTTCTTTTCCACCCAGAAAACATTGATATCAGACTCGCTCATCTTTTTCATGTGCTTTTTAAATCCATAATGTATACTGTACCTCAGTCTACTTGACTGTTTCTTCAGATTAAACTGGTATGAAATGCAGCAAACACACAAGTACTGCTAGCCCTAACTAAAGAAAGCTGTCATCTCAGATAGTCCTAGCCCGTTACCTAAAAATCTATCAGATGATAAATCCAATGACCATTTACAATAAAACCAGTATATCACAGAATTATAGAATCATACAATGCAGAGACAATGCAATGCAGTATAAAATGTTACACACACTTGTGTACAGTGGGTAAGGTAAGGACACTTAGTTCTTATATATATATATATATATGTGCACACTCAGCTCAAAAACATTTCCCTAAATAAGCTTATAAATTAGAGCAGCTGTGCAGACAGTTGAGCTTGTATAGAAAATCTTGAAATCCAAATATCTACCATGCTGGAAAAGATCTCATTTCATTATACACTCCTCCAATTTATATACTTATCCAGTTCACCTTTGGACTCAAAGTACACCATTTAACCAAGAGCAGAAGAGCGGGATTCATTTCACTGTTCTCTCTGAGCACAGACACAATAACCTACATGTACATCATCATGTAAACATACTGTTCTAGAAACATGCAATACTACAATTATAGCATGCAGGAAATACAGTACTTACCTTTTTATTGCTTGGTTTAGCCCCCTCATGCTGGCTGAATGTAACTCTTAGCAGTCTTTGGGAAAATACAGGGGCTAGTCAGACACATCTGCCAAAGGGAGGAGGCAATTCTGAAGCAGTAGAAATGGGGACTATATATATTCTTGTTACTTTTCCTATTTCTAACTTCCATGGTGGGATGATCAACGATTTATAAATATTTTATTTTCTCAGACTGCCCTCAGGAACATGTAAGTATAATTTTAATTGTCTAATTTGTTCTTGGTGCTTCAGACCATTCAGCAATACTCCAAGCCCCAATCCTCCATGTGTCACTCATAAACCTCCACCAGGGGACTGCAGTACATACACAGAATCATAGACTCATAGAGTCATTTAGATTGGAAAAGGTCTTTAAGATCATCAAGTCCAACCATTAACCTAGCACTGCCAAGTCCACCACTAGACCATGTCCCTAAGCACCATGTTTACACATCTTTTAAATACTTCCAGTGATGGGGACTCAACCACTTCCCTGGGCAGCCTCTTCCAATGCTTCTTGTTACTTGGGAGAAGAGACCGACACCCACCTAACTGATAAGGTCTCCTCTCAGACTCGTTTTCTCCAGGCTAAACAACCCCAGGTCCCTCAGCTGCTCTTCACAGGAGTTGTGCTCCAGACCCCTCATCAGCTTTGTTGCCCTTCTGTGGACACGCTCCAGCACCTCAATGTCATTCTTGTAGTGAGGGGCCCAAAACTGAACACAGTATTCAAGGTGTGGCCTCACCAATTCCAAGTACTGGGGCACGATCACTTCCCTAGTCCTGCTGGCCACACTATTTCTGATACAAGCCAGGATGCCATTGGCCTTCTTGGCCACCCAGGCACAGTGCTGGCTCACATTCAGCCAGCTGTCGACCAACACCCCCAGATCCTTTTCTGCCAGGCAGCTTTCCAGCCACTCTTCCCCAAGCCCGTAGTGTTGCATGGGGTTGTTGTGACCCAAGTGCAGGACCCAGCACTTGGCCTTGTTGAATCTCATAGAATTGTCCTTGGCCCATTGATTCAGCTTGTCTGGATCCCTCTGCAGATCTTTGCTTCCCTCAAGCAGATCAACACTCCTGCCCAACTCGGTGTCATCTGCAAACTTACTGAGGGTGCACTCAATCCCCTCATCCAGATCATTGAAGAACTGGCCCCAATACTGAGCCCTGGGGAAAACCACTTGTGACCAGCCACCAACTGGACTTGCACCAAGGTCAGACTGACAGGCCTGCAGTTCCCTGGATCCCCCTTCTGGCCCTTCTTGTAGATGGGCATCACATTTGCTAACCTCCAGACAACTGGGATCTCCCCTGTTGACCAGGACTCCTAATAAATGGTGGGAAGTGGCTTGGTGAGCACTTCTGCCAGCTCCTTCAGTATGCTTGGGTGGATCCCAGTTGGCCCCCTAGACTTATGTGTGTCTAAGTGGTATACCAGGTTTCTAACCATTTCCTCTTGGATTATGGGGGCTTCATTCTGCTCCCCATCCCTGTCTTCCAGCTCAGGAGGCTGGGTACCCTGAGAACAGCTGGTCTGACTATTAAAGACGAGGCAAAGAAGGCAGTCTTTTCCTCATCCTTTGTCACTATGTTGGCATGGCACTTCTACATGGTGTACTGTAGAAAACCTGAACTCCCTGCACTGCTACCAAATGTAAAGACTCCACCTCACCACCTGAATTATTTTCTAGTACTTCAACTGAACTAAAGAAGCATAAATAAGGATGGCAAATGAAGCTGAGATAAGGAATGAGGTTTAATTCTCTGACATCAATGCTCCCCAAGGGTGTATTATCACCATTTAAAATAAGTGTAATTAATTCTAATTCTAATCCTGCTCAGAATTTGCATATCAGGAACATGCTTAATCTACTCTGGCAAAATGTAACATGCCATATATCTGTTGGTCACTCCACGTCTAGAACTCGTCACATTCATGCATACCTCTTCTTCAGGAGTATCTGCACTGTTCAGAATCATTTCAGAACAAAAATCAAACACTGTATGGTAGACCTAGTTCAGAAATTTCCTAATTACTTTTCTGCTCCATAAACTAATACCATAAAGCAGCAAAAGACCTAAGAGTTCTCTTTACACTTTGTTAAAACTCATGGCCACCTCTGAATCCTTCTCAATATCCATCCAAAGCCTGCCGGTGAGCTTAGGCCTCAGGAATTCACTTGGCTAGCATAGTTCTGCCATGAAGGATGGCTGGAGCATGGAAGCCCCAGTCTTCAAGCTCCCCTGAATTCTCACAGCTGCTGACCAAAACCACCAGTGAGCCATTTTGCAGATGGCATGGTGGGTCTGCACAGCCTGTAGCGGCTAACGGCATCCCTTATTGCTTGCTGCAGATTGAGAGGTCCATGTAAACTGTCCATCCAGGACCTCAAGCACTCTGCAGGAGGCAAAGATGTGGAAGAAATGTGGCCAAGAGGATAACTTAGATAAAGGTTGGGTGCTCTCACTCAATTTCATTCAGAATTTTTCCAAGTAAAGTCATCAGTTGTTTTGTTTTCTAAGATCTTTACTTTTCCTTTCTGAGAGAAATTTTGGCATTTCTACTTCTGGTTCCAGAAAGCCAAAACTTTGACTTTTGGACCTGCTGTATCATCTTGTTGTCTATTAAAGTAGACAAATCATCATCATAAGAAAAGGAGCACCATGGAAAAGAGAGAGCACCTTCTGTGCAAACCACCTTCCTGTATTCTCACATGCGTCCATCTGATGTTCTCAACATAAGGATTTTAACATAGGGGTCAGACCACACCTTTGCAATCTTCTTTACTTCCATCTAAAGGCTACCTGTTTGGTAAAGGTGGCTAAGACCTAAACAGGTGTTTGATGCAAGGGGTAATTGGGACCTGTTCATCTGCCACCCTGACTGAGTGTGAAGAGGCAGATTTTGCCCAAGGCAACCTGTGCTGGATGTGCCACCAGCACCATCATAACCACTGGGGACCTCTCATGTCACCCAGCTCTCAGCAGAAGGCCATGTCTAGCTCATCCAGCTGCACTACCGATTCCCCCCTGGCTCCCTTGAGGGAAAGGTGGCAACCCTCCTCAAGGTCTCCCATAGCTGCTCACATCAAGCTGACGTAACCAGTACACTTACCTTGAGAAGGAGCATTTTAGTCAGCAGTCACCTCACAGATGGGGTGACCTCACTATGGGGGACAGAGATGCCCAGTTATATACTCTGCTCCCAGTCTATTTTCTGCGAAAGGTCTTTACACTGCTCCACTGCTGCTGTCTATTGTGCATCCCAGAGATGAGAGAGCTGCCAGCCGGCACTAAGCTGACTTAGAGCCAGTGGTGGCCATCTGGGGAGATGAGAAGATTCAAGGCTAGCTAGATTTAGTCATAAGATAATTTTGGCGTTTATGACCATATGTCTGTGATGGGCATTACTCAGAGGTACAAGCGGTGCCAAAAGGAGAGAGATCAAGATTATTGCAAAGCCCAAAACAATAAATATAAATCCAAGTTTGGGAAGGGAGATGCACAAATTTCATCCTCACCTAGACATGACTCATCAGTACTCTCCTCTCCATGCAGTCCGAGGAGCTGCCCCAGTGCTTCCCTCCCCCTCCAGCCTCTCCCCTGTTCACTTACAGACCACGTCAAGTCACAGCTTTACAGCTACATCACTTTCCCTGTACACAGCTGGGCATATCATGTATAATAATTCAAGGACTACCATTATGCTACTGTTAAATAACTTTTTGTCTGCTAATCAGGATGCAATTGGATTAGCTTTCACTGCTTGACCTCATGGCCATGCTACCCAGCCACTTAGAAACACTGCTTCATTTTCATCACAACATTGATGCAACAGGGAATTATTATAACCATTTTACAGAAGCACAGACTGATTAAGCTGTTTGCTTAGAGTCAGCAGCAGAGTCCACAGCTGAAGTCATAAAACCTAAAATTCTACAACCTGAAAAATAGTCATCCATTGCCTGTCTCTTTGATAACTCTGATGCTACATGGGAGACTTTCCAGGAATGGTCATATTCCACTGCTTCTCTCTGACATAAATGACCATTTCTCAGATTTGCAAATAGTAGAACAAGAGAAGGAAAATATTATAGAACAAGTTTATCTCTAAGCTTAAGAAAAAACTGCAGACTAATTACACAATAAAACCTCAGGGGATTATACAAAAAAGCACCACATTGTATACATTGAAGCAGAAAGGAAAATATTTTGTGTACAAAGGAAAAATACTTCAGAAGTACAGCTATGGCCAAAGAACTACAAATAAATTTATTCAAAGGTATTTATAGGAAATCTTACTGAGAGACATTGATGACTCTGGAGATATCTTCTTAGGGGAATTTCCATACTCCTCTAGCCTTTAAAAGTAGTCCTGAGCAGGAATTTAAGAAGTGAGGCCTTTGAGCGTATTCCCATTGCTTCAAATTCCCCCACCTCCCCCTCCTGCCCTTGACAGTACACGACTTTCTGTAAGACATCTCCCAGTTCAGAAGAACAAGATGCCAACTTACTATGTCTTTCACCTCAAAAGAGCAAGTTTAAGTATCCAGACTACACCTAGTTTCCAAACAAGAAGCTTAGCCCTGAAGAAGCTATTTTCAACAGAGAAATGCATTAAAAGTGGGCCAGAAGGATCATTTTCCAGATATTTAGGATCTAACTTAAAGAGTGCCATTGCTGTACTACCTCCAAGGAAAAAAAAAACAAAACCTTTTCCTCCTGGTCACTTTACAATTAGAAACCATATGAGATGAGGACTTACACATGAACCACAGAATTTCAAAGTAACTATAATGTAAGCAGAAGAGTTTCAATGCTCCTTTCTTCCTTATGCTGTATCCAGATGTGTTTCTCAGGGATTTTTTCATCCAAATAATTTGTCCTTGTATTTTTAAGGGGCTAACCTTTTGTTTTGTTTCAATATAATCAGTACTTCAAAAACATATTAAAAAGTGCACCACTTTTAATTGTAAAATAGCTACATTAGAGAAAATATCATCTTCTAACCATTTATAGATTCAGTTATAAAAATAAGTAATTTATTTTGATAGATATGTTATTTTAAGGTAGTATGGCACTTGGGTTGTATAAGGCGATATGTTCAAACATTGTGTTATAGTGACTATTGTCACTGTTGGGTAGACTTCAGCATTGACAGTTTAGCCTGGCTGATCTCTACTGATTTATGGAGATAAGCTCATTATAACTTCAGTAAGGAAACTGTATATCACATGAAGGAACAAAAACCAAAGGAAGATTTAGCTGGAGTGTCAGGAAAAAGTTGCAATAAGAATACAGAATAACTGCATTACATTCTTCAGAAGAACAAGAAAATGGCAAAGGAAAACTACTGTTCTCTACCAAATGAGGCACTCCTTTTAGGATATTTTCATGGATTAAGAGCAAGAGGAAAAAGGGGAGAAGATTAGATAGATAAATATTGCATAAACTGTATTTCAAGCCTAAGTAAAAATTTCGGCAAGTACGATAAAGGTTCATTATCCCTCTCCCTGCTTCTTCGTAATTTTTCCCTAGGTAGACAACTTTGAACTGTTTATGAACTGGAATCTAGAAACCTTTCTTTATGTTTAAATATCCACAGAGAACAACAATTGCTGGAAAACAACTTCACAATAGAATAGCTTAGAAAGAACAATAGAAAAGACACCATAATCACTGTCCTTTTAGTGAAGCTTTTGACATTATTCTTGTTTGGGATGAAAAATATCAAGGTATGAGATTTATGATGGGAAAGGAATCCCACTTTCTGCACAGTTCAACTATTCAAAAGGAGGTTCTGCAGTCTCTGCAGAAATACATGCCCGAGATGGTGCAGCTTACGCATCCCCATATAAGCTTCCTTCTTTTCCTGCGCGAAACAGTATTCTCTGCGCTCTTTTCCGGCAGTTATGCCCAAACCATATTGTAGTCTGCAAATCCTTCATAGTATTGCTGAAAGCTGTCCTTGTGGCTTGCAGACCACACACTCACCCTCTTGTCTTTCGCTTTTCTCTCACAGTCCCATGCTTGTTCTGCAGCTGCACAATATTACAGCCACTGCAAACACCTTCTGTTGTCTGTCATACAGGAGACTTTCACCTTCTTGGAGTCACCAGCACTAGCAAGGTACTTGTTTGCTCAGTTATTCTTCAGTACTTGATTGACATCTTGCACCCTCTTGTAATTTGACGTCAGGCATTTCAGTATTTTCCCATCTTCCACACAGAAAACCCATAGGTAAAAGGGACCTGAAAATGATGCAATCTCTCTCTCTCTCTCTCTCTCTCTCTCAAATCAGAACGCACAAATTTTGACAAACACTGCTGCTTACAAAGGATACTGATGAGGCCACCTTTCAGCGCTGTCATGTACAGCACTTCCCACTCAAGCCAGAAAAGAGCATCACTTACTCGTTTTGGCAACACATCATCTGAAGAATAGTTTTCCCTTCCTCCCTCTGACTGGCCTCCTTCTCACATGGGTGCTTGTCTTGTCCATGACACAGACTTATCAAGAAAATCTCATGGCGAGGGACACTTACAAATGAAAATGTGCTAATGCACAGGTCTTGGTGCTTGGGCACTAGCTTGTTTCTTTTCCTATAAGGAGATCAATATATTCTTACCCTACAGTTTCCTTCACTTCCTCCAGAGAATGAGAAGTGTTTGCAGGTCTCAAACACATGCATATGCATTCCTCCCCTAACCCCTTTTGAAACAACCATTTATCTTTTATTCTTGGATCTTTAATGTAAGATTTTCATTTTTCAGGTAAAAGCAGCCTGCAATGCTGTAACTATAGACCTCAGATGTCCTCAGGAAACTCAAAGTGCTTTAGCTAAGCTGTTCTCAGTTTCAGTAATGTGGGTGTTTGGAATTAGCACTTGTCACATTTATCTTATGTTACAGTGGTTACAAATGCATCATTGAAACCATGACACTTTCACAAACTGCCAGCACAGATTAGTACTACCTAGCTTTTACATGGCATTTTAGCTGTGAATCTCAAAGCATGCTACAGAAGATGGTAAGCAACATGCCATTTAGCAGACAGAAAAGACTGCGAGACAGCATGGTGAAACAACCTGCCAGAGGCTGCTCAGGAAAGCAGTTCCTGGCCACTGAAACTGGGGTTGGTAACATGCTGAACAAGGGTGCTCTTTGCCTGCTTGCCAGCAGACCTTCAGAAACACCTTGCAGCCATGCGTCTGAAGAGCAGGGTTCCCACGCTATGTTATGGATGGGCAAGCTTTTATTGTTGCGAAAGAGAAAAGGAGAGGCACAAGGCTCCCTACAGGAATCCATTTCCACAGATTAGCCTTCTCCTAAAATGTTTTTTTCAGCTGATTTATTACCAGGACTGCTTTTCCGTTCTAGAACACTCCAGTGCCATATTTTGAGACTCCATTCAAACCCAACCCTACTGCTGAAACCACAAGAGAATTTATGCCTGCAAACCAAAGTAAGACTCTAACCAAAATGTGCTCCCGCATGAAAATGCCAGTAACTGTTTTAAACTGCAATATATTGCTTTAGCTCATGATTACAACCCAACTGGCTTTTAGCCAGCCACTCTAGTCACCTGTGTGGTACCATATCTTCCTTCACTAGGGCACATTGAAGCTTTTTTACTAATCATACAGTCTCCAGCATTCATAAAGACAGGTTAAGCAGCAGACAAAACCCCGAATATTTAAATAGAATACAATAAAGGTAGCTTATGCCACTTTAAAGGCAAGGTGGCAAAACCAGAAGGACCGTAGTTTTCAAAAGCCAACACCTTTTCTAGATGTTTATTTCAAAACACCTTGGTGAGAAGGCTGTGGCTTGAACAAATAAAATTCCAACTACAGCTTTCAAGAGAGAGAGATCTGTGAAGCAGAACTGGATATCCAGAGCTGAAATTCTTGGCTACTTACAGTAGGAAGCAAATGCATAGCATGCGTATAGGACCATGCTTAAGCAGCTTTGAATCCCTATACATCTAACATGTTTGAAGAGTACTCAAAAGGCATCTTGGAGAGGACCGCAGTACCAACATCTTTACACCTGTGTGTGCCTAGTACCACCTCTTCTGTGCCAGCAACGCCTAAACATCTGCTAAGGTTGGAGATGGGATTGATGTGACACAGCAGAGGTTTTCTGTTGCCTATTCTTTCTAAGTTTTTTTGCACACTTTAAAGAGCTGATTCATGCTGCTTCAGCCATATAGCATGGTTTAAAAGCAGCTGGAGTGAGAATTGAAATTCTAATTTGCATACCCATGGTACAGCACTCAAAACATTCTAAGATCTACTTTTGAATTCTTGGACATGAATGACAATGGCATAGTTCAAAACAGAATTCATCTTTCTCCCTCAAAAATACTCAATGTATTAGGAAGAAAGGAGCAAGGAGATAAACTTTTAAAAGGAGAAAAAAAGTTCTAATACGTATTTCATAATGACATTTCATGAGTCTTCTAGTTTGAAGATTTCATGCTCATATTGTCCTGTGTAGATCAGTCTTTCCAGTTAGCCCAGGTTCTCCTGTGATGCATCACTTGTAGCTCACAGTGGTTGTGTTTCCCTCCCTGCTTCTCCTAGTGAAGCCCAGTCAGGACTTGTGAGCACTAGGAAGAAGAGGAACCTGAGGACCCAGAAGACTGCAGCATCTGAGAATAAAAAGAATTACATTTTCAACAACAAAAATAGATTTGCTGTGGAGAAGATAACATGCTTCTTGCCAAAAATTCAGATTTTCAGTTAGCCTTAGCAACCCCTTTTTTATTGGTAGAGGGCCAGCCACTATTTTAACCAGATTTCTGCAGTTAATCATCATAATAACAAAAAAGAAATTATCTAGTTAGATACTGTTATGGAAGCATTATACACTTCTAAAGGAATTACTTTGCAAATGAGGAGATTAATGTATTTCTTGTACTATAATTTTCAGTTTGTCAGCCTAACAAATAATGCATACTGGGAGAAAATTAAGAATTTTGGTGCCTAAGTAATTCTTCTGCCCCCTTGATATTTACTGTATATACACAAAAGTACGTAAAAGAAGTGGAGTAATTCAGTAAATCACACTTAAACGTCACAGCCAGAGTATCCAGTGTTTCATATTAAGCACTAGCTGTCAAAGTAGTAGTGAAGATATCTATTGATATTTGTATCTGTGCATTGGTAAGTTTATGCATTTGCAGCTGGGTGAAGGGTTTTTTTGTTTTGATTTGCATCATGTAATTTATGTTTTTCAAAACTTTGAGAAACTGGCAAAAATGCTATCATTTTTGTCTAAGAAAGGAACTCTCAATGTTGTCTACAGGAAGAGCTGAAAATAAACAAAAGATAAAAGTAAAAATGTGATATTATAAAGCTCTAATGGCACATAAGATGGTCCTCAAACCATCCCACCTTAATTTTATAAAAAAGAAGAGAATGGAAAAAACAGCAAACGTACTCAGAAGGACAGTGTAGGATTATTTATTCCAGCAAACATTGGAGTTCACAGCCATCATATTCCCTGAGCTAATATTTGGAAAACTCTGTATTCTAGAAGCAATTCCTAAAACCCTCTACATCTTTTTAAGACAGAGGAGGACCCATATAAAAGAAGTACAGTAAGTAAAATTACTGAAATGACACTCCAGGGATTACTATATTGAATAGACGTTGGATTTTTTCTAAGAGGACAAGGGTAAGAAAAAGCAATTCCAGCATCACAGGGTATCATTCATGCTACTCTCTGAATTACCAGCTCCATTTTCCTTTCTATGCCCCAAATCCAGTTCTATGGAAATGCTCAACATTTCATTCCTTATTTCTTCTTCATACTTTCAAGGCTGCTTTCCTTCTTCTCATCTTTTTTTCCTTACTAGTTTCTTCAAATCCTACTCGAGATGATTAGGAAGATATTATTTTTCTCAGCTGAACTAGAAGTTGGAAGCATTTTTTCCTAGAGAAGTAACAAATTTACTCTCCACCACAAAAGGGAAAAAAAAAAAAAAGAGGAAATTCAAACATACTTATGTGCACTTTGTTTGCCAAAAATAGCTTTTTTCCCTGTGCTTTCTTTTAAAAAAAGTTCAGTACATACTTTCCACTGAAGCTTAGGCTTTCAAACAACAAAAAATTCAATCAGTTCCTACCAAACTCAGAAAGTCTCAGTGCATAAGAGACTAAAAATAGGCTAACACAAATCCCACAAAAAACCATGACTCCAAAAACTTGACTTCATGAAAAAATAACCATCTAAACCAGCAAAGTAGCCAACAGCAATCACTCTTCTGCAGTTTCTTCATTCCGACTGCATAAAGAAATGTAGTCCTTTGCCGAGCATCCTTTCTTCTTCTCCAGCTCTCTCCTCATTGCCTTTCTTTTCCAGAGCCGTTTAGTTCCAGATCAAACCTGTTTAAACAAAGCTTGGGGTAGGCTGCAGGGAGTCACACCTGAGGCTCATTGCCTTCAGATACGAAGCTAGGACAAGGTAAGTCTCTTTCTTGTTTAGAATTATTTTCAGAGTTTTAACTTTTAACTAGAAATGAGAATGTCTGGCAACAATAAGGGTGAACCTTTATTAATCTTTTTCCTTCCTTTTTAAGCCCTTCCCTAACCCTGGTGAAGGGATATATATTGGGAAGGAAGCTTTGTGCCACATGCCTATGCTCCCTGGAGTCTCAAAGCCAGTGCAATCACCCTAAGTGTCAGACACGGAATTTCGGCTTTCTGGCCTTTCTGGCCTCTGGGAAGCAGTCTCCAGCAGGACTCTATTCACTCATCTGCTTCCCTGCAAGCTCTTCTCATTTGCAGAAGAGCAGTTTCTAGGCCTTGGGCCTCCTCCTGATCCTTCATTTCCCACATGAGGCAGCAGCAGTCATGTAACAAGTATGTTAAAAACAATTTTCAGATTAGGAAGAGTTAATTGAAGCATTTACGCAGTCCACACTCCTGATGATGCTGGGAGTGCCACCTTCTGAGCTTGCGTTCAGATATCATTAAGTAGAACCCATCAGGTCATTTTTGCATTGGTTGTAACAATGAAATTTTAGTATGTGTTTTCATTATTAAAAATGTTGCATATATTTCTGGTGTTACTTATCCTTGGTTTTGTCAAATGCATCTAAAATAACATAAACAATCACTATCATATCCCTGTTCCCAAATTATTACATATCTTTTTGACAATAATAGGTCTTGCCTTTTGCCTTATGTTACCTTCAATGAGAAATACGGTTGCAATTAGTGAAAGACTTGTGAAAGCAGAGCCATATCCATCCAGCTTTTGAAAGACAAAGCTGTAGTAGTACTGATGCGATTCAGCTTCCCTTCTGGAGGTGACAGCTGTGTAAGATGCCCTTCAACACAGTGAGACAAGTATTTCCCCTCCTCACTCGTACTGAGTAACCCGGAGATGTAATTTATGATGGATTCACAAACAAAATGGTCAATGGTTCAGTACAAACCAAACATAAGCAGACACATTTCTAAACCCGTCCGTCATGCTGCTTACACAATCTGTTGATCCATTGAACAAATATATGTTGAAAGATTAGGCGGGAGTTGACTGCCATTCAGTAAGATAAATGTAGACTAGACTCATTTTCTGCCTGACTTAACACTTAAGGATTCGTATTAAAGGGGAGGGGGAGGGAATTCCAGCCACCTAGATCTTTGGAATGAGATTACCCTGCCAAGGACCTCACACAGAGGTCCCTACCAGCCCTCTTTCACATACTGAACCATCTGTTTTCTGAATAAAATTGCTAGGCGAGCGAACTGGTACTCAAGGAGCACTAATTCTGGCTATTCAGTTTTTTTATTGGCAGAAGAAAAAAAAAAGGGCAGAAGGATGAAGTTGTATGGGGTACAGTTGTAAGTTAAAAGCACTAGCTGTGCTGTCATGGTCTTTGTTATACTGTTGTTTCACAAAAGGGTTGCAGGCTATTGAGCCAGAGACAAAACTGAAGACCATTAAGTGAGGAAAAGTATTCATGCTGCCTAGGGCCATCCCCTGGCATATAGTAAACCTAGTATGTATTCGGTTTCTTCTCAGTGACAGTCCCTTGAAAGCAGCAGCTTTCCTAGAGAAAGACTCTTTGGGTTTTGCCAGAAAAATCCTTTACCAAAAAGCGTACTGCTTTTTGGAAGTTGGGTCCAACAAGACTTTGGTTAAAGCATGATTTGTTGAGATTAGAAGCAGCACCCAGCAGGAAAAGAGCTTGTTTTATGACTCATGTTTCCCATGAGACCTGGAAAACACTGGCATCCCAGCTAAAAGGGCTACTGAAAGTTTAGGTGGGCAAGCTGACCAGAGCTCCAACAGGTTTAAACCGTCTCAGGTAATTCATCATCATGAAGCATTTCCTTTTCTGACACACCAAAAAAAATCCAATAAAAGAAGAAAGTTTCTCATGCCTTTTTATAAACTTCTGAGATGCAATCCTGAATATTTCAGGCAGGACTGCAACAGAGCCCTGAAGAGACTTTGAAGAGACAGTAGGTACAACTGTTTTGTCAGGCAGACCTGGCTTTTAGAAACATGGCATAGAAAATGTGGTAAAATTCCAGGTTCACTGAAGTCAATGGCAATGTTTTTGCAAGTTTTAATGTATGCATGTTTTTACAAGCTTAAAAAAAACATCTTTCCATCGGGTGTCCAAAGTTTGAATCCCATATGCTTCTGGGAATGAGTCTTACCGTAATGATTCCAGCAACCTATACCAGGTGTCTATCTTGTGCTCCTAGATCTCCTGGCAGAGATAAGTTACTCAGCATCTCAGAGCCTTCCATCCCATGACACCTGAAATGCACTTGTAAAGATTTTGGGACAAGTGACAATTTTCTAAGCATCTTGATTCTAACCTCTAACTCTCACAGAATCAAAGAATCACAGAATCACAAGGGTTGGAAGGGACCTCAGGAGATCATCTAGTCCAACCCCCCTGCTAAAGCAGGTTCTCCTACAGCATGTCACACAGGACTTCATCCAGGCGGGCCTTGAATATCTCCAGAGAAGGAGACTCCACAACCCCCCTGGGCAGCCTGTTCCAGTGCTCCATCACCCTCAGAGTAAAGAAGTTTTTCCTCATATTCAACTGAAACCTCTTATGTTTCAGTTTGTACCCATTGCCCCTAGTCCTGTCGCTGGACACCACTGCAAAAAGTCTGGCTCCATCCTCGTGACTTCCACCCTTAAGATATTTATATGTGTTCATAAGGTCCCCTCTCCGTCTTCTCTTATTCAGGCTGAACAAGCCCGACTCTCTCAGAGGGGGAGGATAACCTCCCTCGGCCTGCTGGCCACACTCCTCTTAATGCACCCCAGGATGCCATTGGCCTTCTTGGCAACAAGGGCACACTGCTGGCTCAGGGTCAGCTTATCGTCCACCAGGACTCCCAGGTCCCTCTCGGCAGAGCTGCTTTCCAGCAGGTCATCTCCCAGCCTGTACTGGTGCATGGGGTTCAACCTCCCCAGGTGCAGCACTCCGCACTTGCCCTTATTGAACTTTATCAGGTTCCTCTCCGCCCAACTCTCCAGCCTGTCCCGGTCCCGCAGCCTTCCAGCGCATCAGCCACTCCTCCCAGTTTTGTGTCATCAGTGAACTTGCTGAGGGTACACTCTGTCCCCTTGTCCAGGTCATTGATGAACAAGTTGAACAAGACTAGGCTGAGTACTGAACCCTGGGGAACTCCAATAGCTACCAGCCTCCACTTGGACTCTGCCCCTCCGATCTGGACCCTCTGAGCCCTGCCATTCAGCCAGTTCTCAATCCACCTCACTGTCCACTCATCCAACCCATACTTCTTGAGCTTCCCTATGAGGGTGTTATGGGAGACAGTGTCAAAAGCCTTGCTGAAGTCAAGGTAGACAACATCCACCGCTCTCC
>NW_009259787.1:374496-404166 GCF_000687185.1 Egretta garzetta | reverse complement strand
GGTGTCCAGCTTCCTTAAAAGATCCCTAACCTGACCCACATCGACAGAGGGAAGGTCGTCCTTTCTCCAAGCTTGCTCGCTTACCTGCAAGGACTGGGGAGCCTGAGGGCCAGCCTTGACAGTGAAGACTGAAGCAAAGAAGGCATTCAGTAGCTCCACCTTCTCTGTATCTTCTGTCACCAGGACACCCATTTCGTTCAGCAGCGGTCCCACATTACCCCTAGTCTTATGTTTACTGCTGATGTACTTGAAGAAGCCCTTTTTGTTATCCTTGATGTCCTTTGCCAAAACTTAGTTCCAGGTGAACCTTGGCCTTTCTAGTTGCTTCCCTACATGCTCTGGCAGCATTCCTGTATGCCTCCCAAGTGGCCTGGCCCTCTTTCCACATTCCATGGAGCTTACCCTTTTCTTTGAGTTTCACTAGAAGCTCCTTGTTCATCCATGTAGGCCTCTTGCCTCGTTTACTTGATTTCCTACTCACAGAGATGCACCGAACCTGAGCACGGAGGAAGAGCTGCTTAAATAGCAGCCAGCTCTCTTGGACTCCCCTACCTTCAAGAGCCTTAGCCCATGGAATTCTTCCAAGTAGGTCCCTGAAAAGGCCAAAGTTAGCTCTCCTGAAGTCCAAGGTGACAGTCCTACTTGTTGTTCTGCTTCCACCTCTCAGAATCTGAAACTCCACCATCTCGTGGTCACTGCAGCCAAGCCTGCCCCCTACCTTCACATCCTCAGTCAGTTCCTCTTTATTTGCCAGCACAAGGTCCAGTAGTGCTCCACTTCCATTTCTCACACAAGACAAGATTTGTCAGAAGCAGGCTGGACATGGATACTATTACACAATCCCTTGTCCTGCAGCACTCTCTTGGGCCAACACTGGCATGTTTCCTTGGGTGTTTGCTACCTCACAAATAAGAACAAACATGTTGTATGCCTATTTTCCTTGTGTTACAGAGAAGCTACTCTTTCAATTGTTTTTTTTTTTTCCAGAAAGAAGCACTTCTAGTGCTAAAATATGCTTGATGTAGGTCATCTCTCCACCTTTCCCCCAATGTGTTTAATTTACTCTTTCTAAAGCAGATCCTGTCGTCTTTAGCATGGGATGCCCTTCTGTTTGTTTGTTTCAACAAGTGGAGGCTAATGGGAGTGCTGATCCGTACTGGTCACTTCTGTAATACTGAAAGCAGCACCTCAGAAAAATAAGCAAGCCAGCTGTACCAGATAAAACAAACACTGTCCAAACATTACTATGGTTGATTGCATCTCACTGTCTCATGTGCAAACACTAGTCTATGCATATTTAAGTTCAAATTCACTGTAGAAATCAAAGCATTTTAGAAAACAGAGATGGTTTTGCTTAATAGTCACCTAATACATATGATAACAAATCCAAGCATGCTCACTTTTCTAATACATTTTATATTACTGCTGTACTCCTACCTCACTCATAATCTGTTCTTCCTTTGATCTTTGACTCACTGTTGTGGTACCATGTACATGGCAGATGGTTTATGTGGTGCTGGGTACTCCTGTGCTTTATCTTCCAGCTGTATTGCTACCACAACACAATGCAATTCTGCAACAGAAATAGATCAGGCTTTGGCCCGTTACTGGGCTGTGAACAGTCCTGACATAATGCTCTGCTGCATGACTATTATAATGCATATGGAGCACTGCAACTTTGCACCTCGTATATTCAAGGGCATTCAGTGTGAAAAAAATAGCAGACAGTGGCCAATAGCCAGAGTCTGAACCGGACTGACAGACACCTTCAAAGAGGACATTGTTATACAGCTGCTGCACTTGGTTTGGGAGGAGAAAGTAATTCTGTTTCCATCACTGAACAGCTTTTCTCAGAATCTGATCTACTTCAGTAAGCAAATGCAAACTTCATCCTATGACTTCCAATTTATACATATTTATTTGATGTCTTGTCAATGAATTAATTAATTAATTGCGTAGTTGAGAGGCCACGGTCAATTTAAATGTCATACCTCTCTCCAGATTTACTTCCTTATAACTAAACAAAGATCAAGAAGAAAAAAAAAAACACACAACCTGTTCCCTTCAGTTCCTTGTCACGTTGCATTAGACAACATCAGTTGACTTATGTATGTCAGTACTTCTCCCATACGTCCAGGGAACAGTCATATTATTTACTGCAAGCAACTTAGATAATAAATTCCTAAAAGAAATGAAGGAAGGGGTACTATACTATTTACACACTGAGAACTGCCCACTGTAGGAGCCCTTTTTACTATAAATGGAGAGCGTTCAGCTCCTTCATCATTTAGGAGGGATGAAATAGAGGGATGAAAGCTAGTTTTGTTTTGAAAGTGACAAAAAACCCCAAACCCTACAGAGTAGTGACACCCAGAGCTCTCTCTTCTAGCCCGTTCTTTCCAAAGTTTAAAAATAGACACTGTCCCTTTACAGATGAGTCAGTGAGTGTCCTATTATTGTCCCAGTATATGCCTGTCCTGTTTCATAAGAAATTTGATTTCCTGGTTTCTCAGTGAAGTCGCTATCAGAACAGATCTGTAAATAACACCAAGCACTCTTCCACGAAACATTTGGGTGCAAAGTGCTGATGATTTTGTGTTTTCTTGGTTTTTTACTCAGATGAAATTTTTTTTTACATTGCTAATAGTAGGTATTAAGAGTTTTCTTAAGGATTTATCAGAATTAATTTGTATAAAAACATTTTATTTAGGTTCTCAGAATGGCTTCAGCTTTAGTCTACTTTGATTAAACAACTAAATAAGAACACCTGTCCCAATTTTTTGGTACTTTCAGCAAATCTTTAAAAGAAATTAAAATGAAAATTCAAACCAACAAAAAGGTACAGGAAGGAATGGTCTAGAAACATGGGTAGACAAAGACATCTAGCATACTTAGGACCAATGTTTCTTATTCAATAAGTGACCCATGTATGGTAAGAACAAGGCAGATACCCTGGCTGAATGCATCACAACTACAGCTCCCTGTTATTCAAACATCTAGGTTAATCCTCCACAAACCCAGTGGATTAGCTATCCCTAGATACCCAAAGCCAATGGTTCACAGGGTTGTACACTGGTTTAATTTTAAAAAAAAAAGAAAAAAAATAAAGAAAAGGAGGGAAGGAGAGAAAGGGAGAGAAAAGGAGAGGAAGAACTGTTGAACATTCTAAATCCTTCAGAAAAAAATAATCAGGCACTGGAGATTGGTTTGGCAGTCCCAGGTTTTTTAACCTAGCCGCTAAAATTATACTAGAAAAGAAAGCTACAATATGGTTCTAATGAATTCACTGGAGACAGTTTGCATTTTAAAGAAAACATAAACTTGACCATCTGGATTAAGTTACAGCAGATTGCCGAGTATTTTTCTTCCTTCAGTCCCACGTATATGTCTAGCAACATCATACTTGGCACAGCAGTAACCTGTGATAGGCTCCATGGCTCTTTTGAAAGCCTGCTGGTACCTGCTCCAAACTTGGGAAATTGAATGGTAATCATCATGATAAATGACAGTCAAGGAAAGTCTCATTTTCTATTTTATTTTGCCTAAGATAGCCAATACTATTGCTCTTTCTTTTCTTGATGCCACAACATATACTGAGCAAGTAGCGTCTACAGACAGCCAAGTCAGTCTATCAGTCCAGTTAGTGTCTAAAATGAGTGCTTTACACCGAGAAAAAAACAAGACAAAAGGAGTACCTGCCCATAAGACCCCTGTTATTTATGAGCTCCTAGGAGTGCAAAATATGAATAGTTAGAAGAATTTAATTCATCACACTTCCTCTACTCTCCTCAAGATAGATGCATGTTCCAGTTTTTATCCCTACTCAGCTGAAAGGAGGAACAGACAAGTCATATTTTTTCTATTAGACTTAACAAAAAACAACACAGAAACCAACAAAAAAAAGTACCCAGACAGCACATAAGAAGTGCTGAGTGGGAAAAAAAGGTTCAATAGCTACTGAAGTAGCTCAGTCCTTCATTCAGCACGAGCTACTTGCTCTTCACCAAACTCAATAAAACTATGTACAACTTACAGCCAGATCAGGCTCATCTCTTTAAAAGACCTTTAATTTTCCTTCCTGGAACTGGCAGACAGATTTGCCAGCTGCCAAAAGCAGTAATTTTACAAGCAATACCTTACACTATACTACACAAAGACTTTGGAGCTTCAAACACACTTAAATGCAATTTTTCAAGGACAACAAGAAGAAATTCTGTTTGAAATACAGGAAGTTGAGACTTCATCAGGAAGCTTTGCCCAGAGAAGGAATCCCACAGTGTTTTAAAACACCTGATTCAGCAGAAGGCAAGCAGCAGCATGAAGAATGTATTTATTATGTCTTGAGAACACAGCACAGGTCACCCCTGCTTTCTGTTTACACTGCAGTGACCCCTGAAGCTTCTGGAGCAATTTGTTCAGCTGTGTCTACAAGCCACATTATGCGCTGCATTTCATCTGCTAGGCCACATTTTATCTTACCGTCAGTATCCACACAGTTTTTGATCTACAGTCATTACACTGGAAAAACAATGTTTCTGTCTCACAGGAACTTTGCCTTACAATTGATAACTAGCAAATACAATCTACATATCTCAATGCCACAGTAGAGTACACAATGTCTAATTGAACAAGAACACAGTAAGGCTTTTACAATAGCTGAAGCTACAAGTAGCTGAGTAAGGATTAGGAAGAAAGTAGCTCTCTTAGGAACCCCTCTGGTCCATCACACTGCATCTGGACTCACGTGCCTATCAGAGAGCACCAACAGCAGAGCTGAGTACTCCCAGGTCTTCCACTGTGAGTACACCCAAAGGAAGATGGTCATGCAAAGATGACTGCTATCCTTTTGAATCCATGTTTTGTATTATTAGCACTAGCCAAGCTCATGCCAGTGCATACAATGTTCCTGTGACTGCTCAGGTTATACAAAGAGCTTTTAGGACAACTTGGATGTAATAAGAGCACACAACAGCTTTCTTGTGCTTTTGCAGTTCACCCAAGAATAAGTCCTTCTCCCTAAAGTCAGTGCTGAATGCAAGCACTGTGCTTGCAGTTAAGGAGTCATCTCAGCTACTACATGGGAGGGAGTGATGTATATCCAGAAGAGCTTTAACAGTTCTCAAGGATGGAAACCACAATGGCATTTTTAAGGTATAAATTCCTTCTTCCTATAACGAAAGGGGAAAAAAACATGACAGGATTTTACAGCCCACTCAAGACTGAGTCATGCCCATGGAGGAGTTAAATTTTTTCTACATAAGATTGTTTTTTCCAGCTCTTCTCATCCCAGCTGGTTATCACTGCTGTTTCCCCATGCCCATCTAATCTTTTGTGCTTCTACTTCATCCCATTTGTCTCCCACCGTTCATAATGGCAAGTGATACATCTTGCCATCATCAGTGAAAGCACCACTTGTACCACTCCAGTAGATGAGAAATAGGTAATAAAAATTGAGCAAGGACTATGTTGCGTGCCAAAAAGGACTATGGCTGTAGATAAGTCTATGCTGCTGCAGGTGTACCCCTGAAAAGACTGTGGCTCATAGATAAGACTCCATTTGGAGCAGGTACAACCCTAAGGGACTGCAGTCTGTGGATAAATCCAAGCCAGAGCAGGGGAAAGGAGAATGTGCTGGGTTTGGCTGGTATAGAATTAATTTTCTCTATAGTAGCTAGTATGGGGCTATGTTTTGGATTTGTCCTGAAAACAGTGTTGATAATACAGAGAGATTTTTGTTGTTGCTGAGCAGTGCTTACACAGAGTCAAGGCCTTTTCTGCTCCTCACCCCGCCAGCAGGGAGGCTGGGGGTGCACAAGAAGTTGTGAGGGGGCACAGCTGGGACAGCTGACCCCAACTGACCAGAGGGATAGTCCAGACCATATGACATCATGCTCTGCATTTAAAACTGGGGGAAGAAGGAGGAAAGTGGGGGGACATTCGGAGGTATGGCATTTGTCTTCCCAAGTCACCGTTACACGTGATGGATCCCTGTTTTCTTAGAGATGGTTGAATGCCTGCGTGCCCATGGGAAGGAGTGAATTAATTCCTTGCTTTGCTTTACTTGTGTGCGTGGCTTTTGCTTTACCTATTAAACTGTCCTTATCTCAACGCACAAGTTTTTTGGCTTTTATTCTTTTACACTTTTAAACCATGACAGTCCTTTCTGGGCCAAAAAGGTAGAACCCTAACCAGCAACTAAGCACCACACAGCCGTTCCCTCACTCCCTTCTGGTGGGATGGGGAAGAGAATTAGAAGAGAAAGACAGTCCCTCTTCTCTCAGAGAGTCCTAGGGAGAAAGAACATCCCACAAATCATTCTGCCACCTATTTCTGCCTGTCAGGACAGTGCACAGCTCTCTGGACTGCACAGTCAAAGGAAAAGAGGCACTAGTCCTTATTCTAACTGGATTAAAAAAAAAAAAGAAAAGAAAGCAAAGTCATAACAAGAATGGTTAGGCACCAAAACATGTTGTCCAGAAAAACTGTGGTATCTCCATTCTTGCAAAACTCAACTGGACAGGTCCTAAGCAACCCAACTTAACTTTGAACCTGGCCCTGTCTGAGCAGATGTTGTGCAAGACATAGATATCCCTTCTGTCCTAAATTTTATTCAACGATCCTATGACAGACAGACTGCCTGAGACTTTCCAAGGGAAATCAGTAACTTTGGTAAGAACTGGCTTTGTGGAAAAAGGAGCTAGCAGGAGGTAAAAAGCCTCTATGATACACATCAACATAAGGATTATGTTTCCTCCTTGGTTTTACTAATGTGGTCATGAATAGAGACTAGGAAACAAGAACAAGATATGAAGCTAGAGGCCTACAATAAATAAATAGGGTAGTTTTATGGGACAAATTCAAGGGAAGTGGCTGAAAAATAACTAGATTTTAGGAAAGGCTAGCATAGATGTATAATTGAGGAGACCTATGGAGGATGTGCATGTGTCATGCTCCCCTCGGTAAAGCAAGTAGGTCTACTACCCTAAGAGAAAGGCTTTTTTCCAGTTGGTTGTTGTTTTGGTTTTTTTTTCCAATAGATTTCCCACTGGATGCCTGAATTGGTAGTTATGAGACGACCTTCCTCCACCCGCAGCAGGAAATCAAGCTCATATTGATTGCACAACATGACATTCATTGCAAAGCTAACAGAAATAACAAAACAGCTCCTTCTTCCAGTACAACAAGATACTAAACACTGTAGCCTCCTAAACTGCCAAAGCCCAGCAGATTGGGATTTAATACTGTTTCTAACTAGTTTCATCTAAGGACATCAGTCCTGATTTACCAATTCGTGCAGCATAGTCCAGCAGCTCAACCCACTCATCACACTGGTTCCTCAGGACTGTATAAAAGAGAAATGCATATTTTGCTTGTGCATAATCCCAAGACAAACAAAAATCAAGGGGAAAAAAGAGTAGAAGAGTTACAGATGTTAGGCAGGCCTTTCAAATGCTCCCCATCTCCGATTAGGGACATTCAAAAAGGAAATGTTTCCTTTAAAAAGCTGAAAACTGCAGCAGAAAATAAATCAGTGAAAGTAAGATCAAATTAAAGTTCTTATTCTAGAAGAGGAAACTTGATTGCTGTGGGATACTCAGACAATTGCTCAGAGCTGAAGCTGTTCTTATTGTTTAATTTCTGTTTTCTTTCATTTTGCTTTTGTAACACGAGTTTCTTCACACTGGCGTAGCAGCAAGCTACCTCCCAAGGAGCTGGAGAGACAGTCAAATAACTGGCAATGTTTTACTTTTGATTGAACGTCTTGCTTGAGGCATATTTTCAGGCTCTGGATGAAAGCATGGGAAATTGCTATGATAAGGCTCAGACTTTAAAGTAGTAGTGTAGTGGGCAAGACACTTTGCTATAGCACATACTGTGGAACATTTCAAAGCAACACGGCAGAACACTATTCTGTTCCTGACAGAAGAAGATTCTGTCACTATATATGAGATTAACAGAACCCACACAAATATAAAACCCATTTTTAAGGATTCCTATAGTACCAGCTCTAAAAAGGCAACAGTGATTTTGAATGATACCTGCAATTTTCTGTATTATTTGCCAGTTTGCAAAGATTAGAGAGCAGATAATTTTCAGTAGGATTGCCAGAGGAATTTTTTTTTTTTTGAGGTAAATGCCATACTATGTTCAGCACTTCATGACACTGGCCTGTATTAGTTCCGAAACAGGAGCTAGGCATGTCCCATTATAATTGCTGCAAAAGGCAGAGGCTTCTGGGCAAATACCTCATTCATTTCCTGCCCTACATCCAGGTTCCAAAGTCTCCAGCATGACTGATCAAGAGTTAATCATCAACATATTTGCACTGGGCATTTTCAGTCTTTTCTGGATATTGTGTTCCTTAACCAGAAGGTTAAACTCCTTACAAATTTGATGTTTTCCTGGGAACAAAGGGGAGGACCTCTGATGGTACCTATATACAGCCTATATATTAGAACAACTATTAGAACAACTCCAAGCAAGCTGGCTCAAACCAGAAGGTTGAGGACTGTGCCAAAAGCACATTACACTTTAACCACAGTGGTTAGCCATCGCCTGGTTGTACAAGACCATGTCTTAGGAACTTATCAAACATGCAGATAAACTTTTGCTTGGATATTTACTCTTCCACTGCCTCCTTTCCTGAAGGTACTAAGAGAAAGTCAGACCAACCAACGGTGTGGCCTGGCTTCGCTGTATTTGGTTCAATAACACAAATGTAATATTCCAATCAGATCTCTTAAACCAAGTATAAAGTCTTGGCTTACCTTTCCGGTGTTACGTCTTCACTGCTGCTCGAATGTGCTATTTCTAACGTATCTCCATTTCCTCTGTAAATGGAAAAGTCTTCCCTGCTGGCAGAAAAATAATGTTCCTTTCCAATCCAATCCACAGCCACCTTCCTTTCCAGTAAACAAGCCCCAGATAAAGCAGTTCTTCGCCCTGGCTGGAGAGATGCAGCAGAGCCAGGGTGTGCAACTCCTTCCCCTCAGGTGCTTCAAATCCGCTGCAGAGCAGCTTGCTGCAGGGAGGCGAGGGAGATGACAAGTTCGCTGTTAATTTAGTGGACACCCCACAAGTGGAAGCAGCCACAACAAGCCAAACACTTGATGCCACCCCAAAAACCCCTTTCTTCCAGGTCTTTTTCTTCACTTGCCCCTGGACCACCTTCGGCAAGCCCAGACCCCAGACAACACTTAGTGATGGGTCTGTAAATTATTTATTCATAAATCCATTAGCTCATCCTCATCCACCAGAGATTTATTTATACCGCATCTTTTGACCCCAATTTCCCACTGCCCATATCCTCCTCCCCTAAATTTCCACTGGTGACCCTTCTCCCAAGCAGGCCCCAAATACCAGTCCCCCTCCTGCAGCCCCTTCCTCAACAGCACTGGGGCTGGCTGGGCAAGCTAGAGGCCATACTATACCCCACCACCTTGTGTGCACTCTGTTGCTCACCACTTCCCACCTCCCCAACATTACAGAGGGTCCAATAGACCATGGCACCTGGGCCCCTCCAAAGCCTTGCTGGCCCTGTCCTTGAGGCCACACGCTTCACCAGCTTCTCCCACCTCACAGTCAAGTAAAACCTAGTCAAAAAGGAGGCTTTGCTCTTCATCTTCGCCTCCTCCTCCCTATTTCAACCTGTCCCCCACCCTGTCCTCACGCCAAAAGCCTTAAGAGCTGAGGTCATGCTATATACCTGTTTAGTGCCTTTTTCAAGCAGAAAGCTGAACGTTTATTAGAGTATAAAGAAAAGCTTTGTGATATTTAATAGAAAAACAAGCTCTTTGGCTAACTGGACAAAGCACTACAGGATTTTGTCCCATAGTGTTGGATTTTTAAGAGCAAATGGTGGGGACTATGTTGGTTTACTCTCAGATGGAGCATCAGAAAGGTATAGTGCAGGAGAAAGGGTATTTTTGTAGAGCCCAGGAAAGCTCACATCAACTATTTCATAAAAATTAAATACCCAGTGGAAGCCATTGGTGGAGAACACGAAAAAAATTGTGAATTGTTTCAATGAATGACCATGAATATGATTCTGGGTACAATGAACTATTCATAGCTAAAAATTTTTTGCTGGGGCTAGGAAAAAAGCCACCAGCAAAACATTTGATATTCAACAGGATACTGCAGTAAATTAGAACCATTTTATGACATTCGGAATATTAGAAATTTGAACAAAGACGGGCAAAAAAAGCAGCATTTTCCTAGTGTGGCAAGTGAGAAGGGCTACACAGGAAGGCATCATTAAAAAAAAAAAAAAAGTCAGGCTGATTAAAAGAACTCTGATTTTGTTTTCCTGATGTGTTATTTGCCTGACCAAACTCAGATTGACCAGAGCTTAAACTGACAACAATCTCTCTTTGAACCAGGAAAAGAAAGCAAGCACATCTTAGTGTCCTGTCTTTTTCTGGAGCTCATAAGCTGTTATAGGATGAAGGGTGCTACTTCTGGCCTGCACATCTTTTCCAGTCATTAATTGTAGGCTGAGAACTGGTTTGTCTGAGTTGTTTTTTCCCCACCAACCCTCTCTTAAATTATCCAACTACAGAGCAGCATTTGGTACGCTCCAAATCCCTCACAGCCCAGCCTGAATTTTTGTGTTTTCCATAACAAAACAAGAGCTTGAGACTTTGAATTTATGACAAGAAGCTTCTGCTTTTCATACAAGAATGATTTGTTACCTCCTTGCTCTGTGTAGAATAATGGGCTTGGCCTCATTAAAGCCAGAGTAGGCATGCAGGTAACAGCGTTCATAATCCCATCAGCCAGGAGAAATGGATTTCTGGATACTATATCACTCAGTTTTGTTTATTCGTTTGTTACAAGTCAAATTCAGTGATTAGCCAGGGCAGATTTTGCATGTCTTCTAAATGTTCTTTGCTCATTCCAATACAGGTATTGCACTATACAAAAACCCCGCGTTTGTTACTAAATGGCAAGGTTTATTTTGAGAATGCAATTAGTATGTAATACCTTGGAAGATGAACAGCTATTGTAAATACAGACTAAAGGCTCAAGCACCATAGCTCTTCTGTTCCTGTATTTGTGTTTTACAAGAAAAGACACACAGCATTAAACTGCATAACTTCCATAAAAGGTGCTACAACTAATTTAGAAAGACAATGCTTCGACAAATTAGCATTTCTGATGGACAAACGTGTGCATGCATGATCATAAGAATTCAGAACAGGGACCCAGAGAGCCCTGTAACATGAGGTGCTCTTGATCCCCTTCATCTGTGCTTTGAACTACGAGCAGTACCTGTTTTGTCACGCTGCCCTCGCTCAGCTCCCCTCTGCCTCAGCTCCATAAGGCAGGCCACTAATTTTCTCTAATCAGTTATGTGACTGTTAGTAAGCCTTGTCAGCTCATTTACATCAGTGGACACTAATACAATAGGAAATGAACATATTGATTTCACTCAGATCCCTGGGCAGCCACCAGTTACCAACAGATCTCAGCTGAGTTTGAAAACAGCAATGCTCTTGATTGCAAAATGACTTCTCCCTGCTGCTGCCCTCCTCACACTCACTTCTGATCAATATATCATCCTGATTTACACACACATCTTCCTCAGGAGGCTTTGAACCAACTAAGTACAACTACAATCTCAAAAAAATGTTGGCATTTATTTTTTATGTTGCAAACTAATTCTACATATCCCCTCTCTCAGGATTCATGGAAAAGTCGACTCTTTTATTGAAAGGCTTTATAAAACTGAGGTAAAGTACAAGATTAGAAAGGTAGCTGTAGTAGAAATGACAGAGGATGAAACTCATTGCATATCACACCATAAAGAACACATGAGAATTTGTTTAAACAAGTCAGAGGTGAGCTTCCTAGTGGCAAGGAATTTAATGCTAAAATCTATCAGAACTAATGTGTGTCCCATGACTTTTACACTCAGCAGTTACAGTATAAATCAGCTCCTTTTCACTGTAACTGCTGCAAAATCAAATGTTTATTACAGGTATACACATAGAACTAAAACAGCCCAAAAGTTGTTTCTACTGTGACCAAGGCTAGACCAAGCAGAGGCAATTATCCATTTTTCTGGGATTAGCTTCATAAATTATCTTCCAGTTTTGTTACTAAATCTTTGAATTTCACATGTACTAACATCATTTAAATACATGGTGGCTTTTGCCCATCTGTACAATGAAATCTCTGGATAAGGCTCTAACATCTTCCTCTCTCATCTTCTGATAGGCAGGAGTGGGGGGCAGCAAAACCTATCACTAATGCTTAAGCTTCCTGGAGCAGGCCAGCTACAAGCATGGCAAGGATAATAATTCGTACCCTCCTTCAACCACACATAATACAGTCTTTATTCAGCAAATAGCAAAGTCGTTTCACACCATGCCAAAGGTCAGCTTTTGCTGTATTAATAGCTGCTCTGGGAGGATCAGTGTTGTGCTATCCTACATTTTTTCCAGGGCCTGGAGATGCAATTTCCTACAATCTGCAGGCAATTTCCCACCAATTTTCTTGGGGAGCTAATAGGCTGTGACAGGAGATGGAGCTAGCAAGCAGCAGGCAGCTTCAGAAAAGACAAATTGCATCTCTGCCACCTAACTGGGCAATCTAGAAAGACAGAGTTTATAGCTTTGTAGTGTTATTGGGCCCCATGCTAACAGCAAATCATTCAAGCTGCTATCTGAATTTCATATTCTCTTCCTTCTGAATTTGTTATCATCACATATCATTTTGTAGCACTTTTTCTACAAAGGACAGTTAAAGACAGAACATGTATGATTACTAGTTTAACTGCCTTTTAACTAGACAAGCCTTGCTAAATGCTATTCACTCTCAGAAATAGAGAAATATACAGTCTCACTGTCAAACACAGGGATATTTTTGATTATTTTCATACTTGTCAAGGTACGAAGCAGTTGCCTACAGAAAGGGACTTATTTGTAAGCTAAATTCAAACGAAACACACAGTGAGAACTATGGGAACATTTAAAAAAGCCACTATAGCGAGTACACCTGTTGTGGTAAGAAAGTCCCACTGATTGTGTATGGTACAAAATGAAAGCATAAGTCAAGTATGACTGGTAAGTTCTTCCTCTACTCTAGCAGTCCTTGAAACCCAAGAAGTTAAACTTAACAGTCTACGATCAGTTCAAAACCATCCATACAAACATTTACCTTACAGATTTAAAATTATTTAAAGTTAGTAAAACTAGTAAAGCTCTAAGAATGTATCACCATATCCACTTTAATAGAAATGAAACTGATTTAAAGCTGCTAACACTAACCTAGGATATAAAAGAAATAATGAATTAAAATGATTCAAAGGCACGTAACACTAGCAACTATTGCAAGTTATATCTGTCAGTGTACTTCCCCTTACTATTAGAGCAAACCCAGGGGATAAATACTGTAAACACATTCTATTACAGAACCCTGTATATCTGTATGTTTTTCTTCAAAATATAGAAGAACAAGTTTCTGAAGGCATGTAGATTACTAAAAACAAACAACAATATTACTGAAATTATTATAATTAGCAAAATTTGCAAGATTAGTGTTTTCCCCTCCCCCCATAAGAATAAATTAGGTAGAGTAAAAACAATCCCACCTAAATTATTGCTGTCCACTGGGAGACAAAATTAGTATTGAGATGTATGAAATTTTACTATAATTCAACCCTAAGGATTTTTTTTAATTACTTAAGTAATGAAAAAATGTAAAATTACAATGAACAAAGTGTTGAAATATTCTAACATGCATTTTGAAACTCTTACATTTAAACCACTTGTCATTAATATCCCCATTTCATATTTGTGGTTTTTAATAAGTTACAGCTAGATAAAATACTGAAGAACCAGGCAGAATTATAAATAGAGTACCAGGTCAATAACTTGCACTCAAAGAAAACTGTCTACATAAACAAATAAAAAAGCTATGAAAACCATTCAAAAACCAGAAGTACTTCCTTAAACAGATTCACTGATAAAAACACAAAGGAGTATCAGGACTTGAGAATCTTGAATTCAACAAATGAAAAATTAATTATTTTTCTATACAAGTCTATAAACTTCTTGAAGTACACATTCAAAAACTCAATTATAGCATAGATTAGCAAATATTCACTCAACTGCTGTCAGAAATACACATCTCACATAATTAACAATCAGAAAGACAGAGAAAGATAGAAGCATTATGTATGAGTAATGCATTAAAACATCTCTAGAGGACTAATACATATTCAGGAGGAAACACAAGGGAGCACAGTAGTAAACTGGTCCCTGTATGAAAAGGAGACTTATTCCAGGAAGTAAATTTAATGTGGCCACAAAAGTTGAATCACTCCAAAGTTTTGTTGCATGCATGGCATGCTAAGCAAATACCAAACTGACATTAAGGTCATTTACATACTTAACAGCAGTGTTTGGCTGATTCATCAACAATCAAAAATATTTTGAATTTGCAAAGCCATCAGATTGTATATTTACTTGAAACCTAATTAAGAAAATACGCAGGTCCAACTGCAAAAAATAATAGCTGATTATTTTCTAAGAATAAAGGGAAGCTTCGTTGCTCTCCAAAATATCTTGCTACAGCAAACCACAAAATAAAGAGTTATTAGCTTATCATAATTGCAGCCCATTTTTAAAGTAATGGGGTAATCCACTGGGAATTGCTGTAAGGAAGTGGGACAAAGACTCTGAAATGAACAGATGGATTTTATTTTAAACAAATTAGGCTCACTACCAGGAAAGTAACAAGTGATTGCTAAGTTTCCCAACTCTATGGGTTAACTTCCATTTACGATCCCTTCATTCTGCTCGTTAACTTTTTTAAACTGCTGTTAAAATCAGTCCTCGAAGGAAAACCAGCATTTATTATTTGCAGTTACAAGCTATCATCTCCGCTTTCTATGCTAATGACAGAGTATACAAAAGGGATAATGATAACAGTATGTTTGATTACTTAATCTCCAAACTATGCATTGTCTTCACCTCCAACTTGGCAGAAACCAGAGATAGAAATGAGGTTCAAGAGATACTATACCTTTGTACTGTGAACATAGCAAAGGCAATCCTGGCCAAGCTCTACACAATAGCAACTGCATAGTGCTCCTTGCAGCATCTCTTCTATGAATCAACATAACCTTACTGTGGGCAAAATCACATGTTAAATCTTAGGAGAGGACAGGTCTCAAAATTTTTTTACCTCAGAAGCCACCACAGAATTTTTCTATGGCAAGTCAGCTACGCAGACCAGAAATTCCACAAACAATGAAAGTATGAGTACGGAACAATGATGTTATCTTATCTCTGGGTACTTGTTTTAGTAAGGGAAATTATTACAACATATGCTGGCTGATACTATCTATGCTGCTATCCCCTAAAAGTTTCAATCAGATTTTCCTTTAGTTTACATATCACCAACAGACTTGTTAGCAACAAAGCCTTATTAATGCATGAGCCAAAAAAGGCACAGCCTGTTGCTCAGAATGAACCCAAACAGAACTCTGCTCAGATTTGAAAATTGTAACTAACATTGGTTGCCACACCACCAGTTTTTTGGTATTCCGTTTTCTGAGAACAGCACTTTAGCTCCAAGGAAACACAAATCCAGCGTTCTCAAGAATTAATATATCATAGAAACAATAGGTTCTTTTGTTTTGAGATATAGCATTTCTAAGAACATTCTGCCCTCTGAAAACAATTATTAATTCATTCTCATTTCCCTTTGTGTTTTCTTATTGTATTCAATTTATGCACAGTTTAACTCTCTTTCCTCTTAGGATTAGATGACTGCTTGTGGATGTCAAAGAAATGCCCACTTCCAGTTCCAATACACAGCTCAGGTGTCCTTGAATTACTATGCAGAAACATCTCAACATGTTAATGGAGAAACAGAAGTCAGTGAAATCGCATACTGGAATCTCATTCTAGATTAATTTTGTAGTTTATATATTAAGCTACCACTAAAATGTATGTGTGTGTACATTCCCATTCTCCCTCATTCCTCTGTGTATTCTCTACCATGTACTCTTTCCTTCATTCTGGGGTTGATCGGGTCCTACTCTGAGCTGCTTCGTCCTTCCCATTCCGTAATAAAAGACCTCTCTGGCAGGACACTATGACAGGTCTTGAAGACCTACATTCTCACAATCTTCCTATGCACTTGTGGTAGGAAAAAAAAAAAAAAAATCCTTCAAAGAGACAGCACAGTTGGATCCAGTCCAGCTTCTCCACTGAAGTGGCTTAAGGGGTAAACACTTTATCAGTAGTGCGAAATCTGAATTCAGTACTCTTCCATAGCCTGAAAACATTAAGGTCCACCTTTCTTAATCACTAGAATGGTGGAAGCTCCCCATCAACTCAAAATTGCACCGATATAATAGAAAATATGACAGACTACTCTAACTAGATTACATAATCCCACAGGCTCATAAGTGGGGCAGTCTTTCCACACACACACACAAAAAAAACCAAACAACAAAAAACCAAAACCACAAAACCTAAATTTGTCAATCTGGATTTAAGTTACTTAAGTAACTTAGACACTTCTACCTGCATCACCAATGCAAAGATGTGACAGAAAAATTATGGTCAACCATTTATATACAAAAGTATGCATGTGACCAGATGACAGATTTTGCTTTGATGTTTACATTAAAAAATAACACTATTATTTTAACACTGAGTGAACTTCCTATTCACTTGGTGCTCCCTCTTCCTTTTCAAGGAACAAAAGCTTTTGAAATGTCAAATGAGTTTAAAAGAATTAATGCAGATGAAAATTCTCTCTCGAGGACCAGCAGCTTGTGGGTTGATGTGGGGAACTAGCTTTGCTTGGAACTATAATCAAAAAGAGGTATTCTGACACATTGACAAATGCATTGTGTGGAATAATTTCATGATTTTCTGCACAATTGATTTATAAAAGGTTATGCCTAGTACACATATACAAAATATACATATTAGAGCTGGCAACGGATTTTGTTCCGTTGAATTGATATTACCAGAAATCTCCTCTTCATCAGTTATTGTTTGCACTGACATCCAATATGTCATTTGTAAGGACTCCCTGGTTCTATCTGGCACTAGTGTTTGCCAGAGTGGCATTCAGACATCTCTGAATACTGAGGGCCACCCAGTAAACAAAGGCTGTCCCAGAAAGGGGCTAATCAAAGGAATCTTTTATGATTGTAATTAAATTGACAAAAAAAAATATTAATTACCTACACCATAGTTACTGCTGTACCTCTTTTTTCCATGTGCTTTTGCCAGTGCCTTTTCTGTTACTGCTGGTCTGAGTTGGTCTGTTTCTTCATTCAACACACAGTTATTTCCACCCACTATTTTACCCAGAACTAACAGAAAGTTTTAAGCTCTGCAAGTCCTAAATCTTGTAGGTAATAGCATAGACAGACATTCACCAAATATATCTTTTCATTAAAAATTACATCTGCTGGTGGAATAGGCTTTACTGTTGGACAAATGAAAAAAAAAGGTTCATAAACTGTCAGTGAAACCTGAAACAAAAAAAAATTGAAAGGACTATTGTATGATGCATCCCCAAGTTTTCAGACCCAAGGCTTAACAAGCAGGTCTGATTGGGGAAAAAAAGAAGTAATTTCTTAATTACTACCAAGAAACATATGGTACATTGATTAAATTCATTCACATGCATAAATAATGTCCAATTCCGTAACTGCTCTGACTCACTGTGTATTCTAGAAGCTAACAAGAAAAGATAAGGTATTTCATGATTTTTCTGACACTATGATTTTGAACCTCCTGATTGCCAAGAATGTGGTCTTACTAACAACCAGTACGTTGCAATTTAGAGTGGATCTATTATAATACACTTGTGCATATTTTTTTTAAAGTTACATGCATGTGTTAGAATACTTGCATTCTTGATTCCTCTGATATCAGTTTTTAAGAAAGGCCAAAGAACACCTATAAAGTGAAAGCCAATGCGATATTAGTTTGGAAGAAATATGAACCTTCCTAACTACAGTGAATTTGCTAGTGCTGCTAAACAAAGACAATGATCATTGGCAGAGTCAACATTGGGGAAAACTTCAATATGAAAACAGGATCAGCGTAAAAATCAAGTAACCTAGAATATACTCTTCTTTTTTTTAAGTTTCCCTTTTTAAAATGGCCTAGAACTTCACAGTATTTCAATGAAGCAAATATAATTATTTCTTTGAAAAGCCTGATGATTCTGCTTTTTGCCTCCCTATGTGTGAAAGGAACATCACCACCAGCTAAGCTGTCTGTCATTTTCATACAGATAGATATTCACAACACAGCAATAGACAAAGGTATAGATACATAGGGATAGAACACTAATTTTAAATGTCTAGGAAACCAGATTATCCTGAATGCTTAAAATTTTACATTCCAAATGCAAAGTTAGTGTATTAAGGCTATTACAATCCTAGATGCTATAAAATGGTTTCAGTAGAATGGACATGTAAATTGGAAAGAAAACGGATGTCTCTTCAGACTGGAAATTGACAGAAAATTTGTCCCCAGATGAGAAATTCCCTATCCAGTCAATGCATCTGTCAGTCAAACTTGTTTCTTCCTAGTTATATGTCTTTGAAAGAGCAGGGATATAGGTCATTGTCAAATGCTAGCAAAATGAGAAAGCACCTCTTCACAGATGAGTCTTACCCTGTCTGCCAGTTTGTGTAATCTGAATTATTTATTCAAAGATATCCTTTTGTTCATCTGTACTCTCCATTAGCAACTGAAATTCCAATTAAATTACAGAAGGTAGGAAATGTATGGCCCTCACTGGTGCTAGGTTTGTTTAGCACACGGTGGTAGAACTCAATCTGAAAAAACATAGTTAGAATAAAATGTACACATTCTCTCCTCATCCATTTCTCTTGAGTACATGAAGAAAACTTGATTTAAAGATGCGTAGCTTTGGTAACTGGCTGCTTAGCATGGCTCTTCACAGATGTCACACACTGATGTGACAGTGGAAAGGACTCAAAGACTGCTCAGTATGAATACATAGAGCCTATAGACCTGCGTAACATGGGACACTCAGGAAAATTAATTCTAATTAATTTGTACAGTGGATTAGTTAAAAATCAAAATATTCCTTTGTCAATATTCTCACAAGAAATTAAGAAGCGGGTTTAACTTAGTTTAGGTTAATTCACTTCACTTTCAGTCCTGCAAGTATTTAACATTGTTTAAGCGATCCCCTGTAAAGCTCACACTTTTGGTAATTTAATTAAATTTACCTGAGTATCTAAGTATAGACTAGACATTAAAAAGGAAATGGTCATTAACTACCACTTCTCTCTAAAATACGAAGGATGTGACTTATCTAGCTTTGTTTAATCACAGACATCCTCAGTTAATGAATAAAGGCTCTGATGTACTTAGTTGAAATGTAGTCTTGCATGAATTCTGTTCAGCTGGGGGAGAAAGGAGAGGGAATTCACCTCTTCCAGAGAAATGACCAAATGAGATATGATCAGGCACATAGTACTGTATCTGCCAAAGAACATATGCATGGGACATCAGAATAAACTTAAAATAAACTGCACAACTTTATGAAATGTTCAATTTTTATATTTACACTATAATTAGTACAAAATTGCCTTTTAAGTTTTCTGTAGCACAAGACAGTATCTACTGGACTTGATACCCTAATATGTCAAAACAACTACTTTGAAGTATGATAAAAGAATCTAGGAAGAGTTATAAAGAATAAGACACCATTTTCAAACTATACATAGTGTTTGCTTTTGCTTCTAAAAAGGTACTTATATCCCCAAAAGTTTTTTAATTTTAAATAAGCAGGGTGGGCAGGGAGGGGGCAGGGGGGGAAGACTGGTTGTTGGTACTAAAGCCTTTACTGTAATAAACTAAATATATTTACAATTTATACAAATGTTTGACCTTCAACAAAAATACAAAAACATATCACAAGATGCAAAACCAGGAAACAAGTTCATCTGAGACATCACTGCTCTACACAGGACAGAATGCAACTTGAACTGCAAGGAACAGAAAGGTATTTATCCCCCATATTCAGGCAAAGAGAACAATTTGCATGAGGTCACAAATAAGAAAAAAACAAAAGGCTCCAACATTCTTCAGTAGACTCGGCTTTTAAAAACTACATCAAAAACCTAGGCTACATCTGTCCATCTTGCCTCTGTGTTCCGTTTGGTCCACGCAGCCAATATTTAGTTGCTGGATGTTGCCTTCTATTTTGAAAAATCGGAGTAGTTTCATAGCAAGGTCTGGAACCTCAATACTTTTGTTCCTTTTTAAAAGGCAAAAACCTTTCTACTTCTACAATTAAGAACAATTTTGGCCCAGTTCAACTTCTAAAAGTTATATCCCCATCATATTTTTCAGTAGATAACTTCATAGACTGTAGCCTTTTTGTCTCCAGAGCCAGTGACTATGTACTTATCATCCACAGAGATGTCACAGCTAAGCACTGATGAAGATTCTTTGGACTAGAAGAAAAATAGAAATATATTACATCATGAAAAAAAAAAAAATCTGTTACCCTCATCTCAGCATCCCATTCCAGGTAGATCACATAGGTGAAGATATCTGAGTCCACTCTTGGGACTCCGCTGTTCTAGTTTTTATCTTTAAAAACATCATCATCCTCACCTGGAAGATACTGGCTCCGTAAGGAGTTCTCCATGCATTAAGAAGATTATCTTTCCCAGTACTCACAAACCATTTACCTAGAATATAAACCAGAAGGGCTATGAAAACATATGAAACAGATATCTGTCAGATTTTCTGTTTTCAACTCACATCTATGAAATCTGTTAACTAATTACCATTATAAAAGCTCTCACCACAAATCAACACAGCACTTTTGCTTACTATCAATGTGGACACTCGTGCTTTTACAGTGTTACACACTAGGAAATCCTCAGACTCTGTAAGTAGAAGTAGCTTTTTACAGACAAATCAACCCTTACAGCAGCCTTTAGACAAATGGATGGTTGTTTGTAGGTAAGTATGTTTGAATTCATAAAGCAGAGATACTTATGCATAACTTAAGAAACTGAGATACTAAGTAGGTTTTGATTACCAAATGAGCTATGACTGTGTAATAACTAATCAGCAAAGCATGAATTAGAGCCCTGACCTCCAGTTCTGTGTTCAGGGCAACTTACCACAGTAAGCAAACTTGAGTGACAATACACAACTCTCGTGAAGGTGCAGTTGATATTTGTCTGGTTTATTTACATGTAGCACTTCTACGTTGCTGCTCTCCATTCCCACAGCTAGCCATTCACCAGTAGGACAATAACCAAGGGAAAATATCTGAAAATTAAACCACATTTAGGCTTTTTATTTTTTCTACAGATACACTTTTTTTTTTACAGTGTTAAATTAATTGGGAGAGGGAGAGAGAGAAGGTTAAGTAAAATTCATGTAGTTAAACAGCAAGACTGCTTGTTCAAAATTTGAGTGACTAAATAACCCTTGTTCTTACCTATTAACTTAGAAAAATAGGAAAAGAGAGTAGTGGAAGCTAAACACATGAAAACTCTAAAATACTGCATTGTTAGCAGCCAAAAGGAAGAGAGGGAACAATCTCCCAGTTGCGCTGGCCTCAATCTCAGCTTTCATCTTAAATGTTTCACTCCCACCACCCCCTCCTGAAGCTGTAGGAAAATCCAGTTACCTGTGATGTGAAGTCATGCTGTTGTAGCTGTCTCCCCTCTCTCAAGTCCCAGGATCTGACAGTGTTATCCAAACCTCCTGTCCAGAGCTTGGTACCATCATTAGAAATGTCAATACAGCTGGCTCCGTCTGTGTGGCCCTGGAATTGCCTGATAAAACAAACCAGATTGAATAATGATTTCCTGCCAGAGCTCAAGGTAAACACTGTTGTGGTGTTAGTTTTGGACTCAGTATGTGTGTGTCATCTCTTCTGTGTCTGCTGATGGGCAAAAATCAGCCCCTCCCTCTTACTGAGCATGAAATACAACAGTATTACAAAAACATTTTCCAGGTGCTAGAGAAATGAAATTGCATCACGGCTAGCTGAACAAAGTCAAATATTTCCTATTAGGTTTTGAAAAGAAAAAAAAAAAAAGAAAAGAAAAAGCTTGTGAGAACATTGAAGTGCAGTAACTATAGTTAAAAGCACTAAGGACAACTCAGACTAAAACAAGTGCCAAGGGAACAAAACTCCTCCAGTTTCAGGAAACAACTTCTGTATTTTTCTTTGGCTGAAAGTCAAGATGATAAATAATAAGCAGAGATATTAACAGGAAGGGATCCAGATAGAGATCCAGAAACGCAAGCACTGCCGAGTCAGCAAAGTTGCATTCTCTGTGGCAGGAGATCACAAAAATCTAAATGGTGCAGTTTGTTTTAAAATCTTCCCATCAGTAATTCTCAGCTTTCAGCAACCAGAAGGTCATCTCAATTCTAAGAGCTGCCACAGAAAGGTCATGCAGCACATTTTGTTTTGTAGCTCTGGTCTCAAAATTCCACGCATTATCAATTAGCAGTATCAGCCAGCAAGTGGTGGGAACACCTATAGCAAACATTTGAAAGGCAAGACAGTCAGAGATGGAGAGAGTGCACCTTTACAGAGACTAAGCACGCATAGGGCAAATTGAAGGTTTAAAATCTTCGTTGACCTGTAAGTCCAACAGAAAGTAAAATTTGCATTCACATTAATATGACTCTCTGCACATAAGTTTAGGCTAATTATTCATATACAGAAATTTTATTGAAACCCAGCAGACTAAGCAGACGCTTCAGTGTCTGTGTTCAAAACTTCTAAAATATCACCTTTCCCAATTTAGGCTCTCTCTTGTCATAATATTGTAAGCCACCACTACTTTGGTAAGCATAAACCAAAACTTATCTTCTAGTAAACCACATAGCTAGCCGCTAAGAGCCATTTCACACATGGCCCTATCTTTCTTTCACTGTCATAGTGCTAATGCCGAGTATTGACCTGCCAGACACTTTAATCTTCTACTAATATATTCATTAATCAAAGGTGTAACAAAAGATATCAAAAGTAATTTACATGGCAATCCATTCACTATACTCTTTGCAACCCATTCTGAAAATTTTAGAGATCAAATTCCCCCCAAAACCTCAAATACCTTTCTCTCATGAATGACCAAACATCAGTCCTTTATGCTTTCTTAAAGAACTGAGGGGATCCACACTTTCAACCTCTTTTGTAAGATTAATTTTACTACTTATCATCACTACATAAGAGCTGAAAATTCTCTTTATTACTTAACAAGGCTTAAGACAAAGGAAAAGAACAAACCTCAAAGAGTTCCCTAAAAGGTATGTTCAGTCTACATCAATCACAAACAAGCAGAAATGCTGCTTGTAGAAACCTGCAGACAAATCCCAACTAACTGAAACCCACAGGAACTGTTACAACAGACTGCACTAGGTACCGACCAACTCTTTAGGCCCTGAAAGTGCATCTTCCAAGACTAGGCTGAAGTTACCAAAACTAGTTTCTGCCTAACTCTGGTGCAAACTGCACTCTTTAGATAAGAAATACTATTTACTTTGCTGTAATGAACCACTCTTTAGGGAGATAAATATTTATGTAGCTGTCCAAAGAGTAACTTCTATTAAACTTTGCTGTAAACAAATAATGACTCACCTGACCAGCGTCTGATTGTGCAGATCCCACACTGCAATGTTCCCATCACTGCAGCAGGAAAAGCACACCTTGGAATCAGGGCTGATAGCCAGAGCGTAGCAGGCAGGGGCTGAGGATGTCAGCTCTGCTTTTATACGAGGAGTTGGTGCTGCCAGGTCCCATATGGATAATGTGCTGGCTTCCCCGCCAACTATTAGGGTGCATCCATCAGGCAGCAATTTACAAGAGCGGATGTAGTTATCTCTGTTCTGTACAACACAAATCACCTCAGTTATGTTAATACATGCCTGCCAATAATGACCACTAAGACAATTCTGACTGCATCCAAGTTTTACGCTATTTTTTCCATTACCAAAGTACTGAAGAGGAACCAGCAGATCCTAAAAGGTTTTAAACGCCTACTTCTCATCACTAACCAGAGACTGCAGCTTCAGAAATTAAACTGCAAACTCCTGTTGCCAGTCTACTCTGTTTTAAACCCGATGAATGGCAAGTCTCATTACACAAAACCAGGCCAAACTAAGCTTGCATTTCTGCAAGTGCACTCCATCATCTGAGGTCACCAGCAATAGAAATATTAAAGCAAATGACATTTCATTTGGCATTTAGGCAACCCTGTATGAAAATGCAGTTCAAGTCTCATGTCTTTCAAGTTTTGGAGGTTTTTTTCAAATACTAGTTTGCATTCATTGTTTTAAAGTTAAAATATTAAGCATTCCCATACTTGTCCTGGATTTATGTTGGTCCTTTGTTTTTCAACACGATTCTTATTGTACTTGTATTATTAGTTTCAAATTTGTGATACTACTGCTGACTGAGAGGCACTACAGGGGATCTAGAGGAGGGAAACATTTCAACCTTCACTTATTACAGGCTTGATTCCTTAAGTGTACTGGATGCCCATTGCTACATAATAGCTGACAAATAAACATGTTAACAGTTCTTTAGGAAATGAAGGGTTTAAATACATAACTCAAAACATACCAAAACACACCGAAAGAAGTAGTCAACAGCTTTCCTATTACTACTACTTTTTTTTTTTCTATTCACGGCAAAGGAGCAGTAAGTAGTGCAGTGGAAATGTTGGCTTAGTCAGTCAGCCATCACTGCTCCATAACTAAAATCAAGGCATCTAGGACTGTGCATCCAGACACATACCTGCCACAGAACAGAATACATATTCAACCATACTCTTATTACTACACAACTAACATAAGGGTAGCAGTAAATAAAGGGTGAAGGTTAAAAAAAACCAAACCAGAACAAAAAATCCACCACATTTAATTGGATCAACATTGAAGCTAGAATTATCTTCATTCAGAATATGTATTATTGCACTTCATGACATTAAGTCTTCTCAGCTAACATTTCACAAATGTCTATGCTGCTTCAAACATGAGATGCATCTCTTATTGAGATGTTAACCTGTTAGAGTTAGCTTTTCAGCTACCTATAGTACTGCATACAGTCCCTTTTCACATCAGCAGATGTGAAACCAACCAAGCAAAATGTGTAGGTTATGGATCACTAACAAAAGCATAGCAAGACTTAAAAGTGACCTTGCTACCTTGAAACATTATTTCATTATGTGGTTGCTACCCTTTTGCAACCAGAGAGGTTGTCACTCCTGGTACGAGTGAAACACGCAGGAAGGTTTTCTGCAGCCCTGCGTAAGCCAGGCTACTTTCCTTTCCTTTTATTAAACTCATGAACAAAACCCATCAGCATAACTGGGGGCGGAGGGAAGAGAGAGAGAAAAAAAAAGAGTCAGATTTGCTCTCTACTCAGAAATCTTATCTAATCTGTTATTTGACTCTCAGTGATGATTTATCCCTGAACAAACCAGCACTCTTCTCTGTAACTCCACCTGTTCTGTGTTAAAAAAAAAGGACAGTTAAATACATAATGCAGGAAACAGGACTGCCTGCTATTTCCTTGTAATGTGAACAAAATCCAGACAAGGACAGCTATTTCCTTATTGAGTCTCCAAGGATAAGCTACCCTTGTGCACAAGTTCCTGTTCACCTACCAGGCAGTCCAGCTGAGAGACAGGGCTCTTGTTGCCAGGCTGGCTGATGTCCCAGACCTTGACGCACCCCTTCCCACCCGTGTACACGTGTCTCGTGGGGTTGCTGATGGTAACTGCACACACAAATTCCCCATGGTTCGGAGTGTTGATCTGGCGGGCATGGCGAGGGATTCCTGGACCGATGAGGGCATCGGGAGGGAAAGGAACCGGCTGCATCTGACCATCTGCGGTAACGTGAAAGGAGTAGGCTCTTTCGGGGAAAGGAAAGAAGACAGAAGACAAAAAAAAATAAAGTCAACCAGTTACAGTGCTGTAACGCAAGAAAAACACAGTACGTTTTTATTTGATTTCTTTGTCAATCTTTTTCTCATGAAAATCAGAGCTACAGTGTCAAGTAATACAGGCACATGAAACCTCAGAGGGAGACACGGATTCACAATAGATATTTTCAGCTTGCCTCACCTAAAGTCACCGTGCAGTGGGGAAGCACATTAAATTCTACCCTTAACTCTATGGACCAAGGTCACGGCTGCTATCCCTCAGCCACGTGGATAATAAAAAGATCTTCCAGCTCCTGGTTTCTAGCCAGCAGTTCTGAGTTTCAGAACAAGTCCTGCAGCAGCAGTCCCTCACCAGGCACTACTCTTTCAGCCTTCTTCCACGAGGCTTGCACCTGTTGCCTTGCAGCGACACTAGAAAAAATCCAACTTCTGCTGTTTCTGCACCTTACCTTTTAACATCAGCACCAGCTGTGCTCACATGCCTCTTTCCAGCTTGTAACTAGCGCTTCAAACAGAAAATAGAAATGTGCAGAGTGGTTGCAGACAGCTTTCAGCAGAAAGGTGATACCATCTTCTCGTAGTTATGTTTTCTTGAGTAAGTATTTTGGAAAAGCAGAAAGGCTTAGTTTCCCAGGTAGTTTTGGCACTTCTCTAACACCTTTTATTTGTATTCAGTGCATGATTTCAAGTATATGGAAACTGAAGGTTGAAGAAGCGAATCCCAGCACTGAATAAAAACACTCCTCCTTGGGGAAAGTACATAACATTATTTCTTCATGTTCACTGTAATGTTTAAAGTCAGCTCTACTCAAAGACCAGGGCACAAATAGCAGCTAATAAAGGTTTCAGGTGCAAGGGGGTTTCTTTGTTTGTTTGTTTTAAATAATAATGAAAATACTACTGCAAAAGGCTACTTTTTGTTACACTGGTGAGTTCCTTTTTTGCTTCTTCTGTTTTAAGCACATCCATAGCTCACATTTTTGATGCTGCTGTTACATTAACAGCATTCTTCAAGGAGGCCAAAGTGGATAAAAAAAGGTGAGATATGAGTAACCCTTCTTCTTACTAATGAGCTACCGTCTCCCTAGTGATACCTTTATTTTTCTAATATATTCTTGTGTTCAGAATTGCCCTTTCTTTTCCAAATGTACTTTATCCCTCAGAAATCTTCAGTCACTGTAGCTCAAGTATTAGTACTGCATCCCTTTTCCAAGGATGCAACAATATATAATTCAACTGAATCTTCTGTTCTGAGCTAGTATTTTCAAAGTATTTTATTGCATGTTTCCAAATATTGCACAGTTTGAAAGGAAGGAACAAGCAAGATGCCTGGATCCATAACAGACTTCACAAAGTAACTGAATATGCCCAGGAGCAGAGCAGAAGACATTCCTTTAAAAAATGAGTGAGAAGTGGAGAGGTGAAAGAACTCTACAGTTCTTTCATACAGAAGATAACAGTGGGAAGAGTCACCCCATGCAGTATCACTGTTTTCTCAGAAGGGAAGGGTAAAAACTGGCTAACAGTAATTGCTGCTAAACAAAGAAGAAATTAATAGTGCCTATACATGCAATCCCTGTACCTCATTCATGTTCTGTGGTTGAACATGTGAGTTGAAAGCCTGCTCAGAGATTACACAGAAATAGAGGATGAACAAGTGCAAAAGACGACAAATCTTTTTGTCATGGAAATGTCAGGAATGGGAAATGCAAGACAAGAAAGGAAATGCAACATTCACTCCCTTACATGTATACAAGATGCACACAGTATATCAAATGTCTTTCTTCCCATGGGACCCTTTCTCTGTTTTTGCATGAAAAATTATAGATAACGGCTTAACTACAAATCTGTACAATTTTTATGAAGAAGAGTAGAGACAGGACTGTCCCAAAATAGTTATTCACTAAACAGATGAGACACAGGATGGGAGAGGAAGCAGAAGAGGAGTGGCAACAAGACTGCTCGAGGCTGAACAACTGCTCAGTTTCAGGTACAGAATCCAACTAAAGAGTCATAGCACTTAAGAGGCTGAAAAGCTGGGCCCCATCCTGGGCTCCAGATCAAAGTCAGTTGCAGAATATTTGTTAGTAGTCAGAGTACACAGAACTGCACAACTTTGAAGTCTCAGCCTGCCTTTGCTTTTATCATGGACAGAAGAAAAACAATTAAGCAAGCATTAAGCAATTTTTTCCAGCATGTTTAAGATGAATAATCCACTTGTACATGTTTTTTTTTTAAATGGCAGGTTACAGCGTAGATGTTCTCTTCAGTTCAAAATACCTAAATAATGGGTGTTTTGAAATGCTTCTGTGCATACATACAGCTTCTCAGTTCTTGCTGAGGTGGGGTGGGAAGAAGGCAATGGGAACATTTTTCAAGTGCTTCATGCATACTGTAGAATTATGATGACTCTTCTGCTCTGAAATGCCAGAGACTTACCCAGTGTACTTTAATCACGTAGAATTTTACTAGTATGCCTGTGTTTAAAGTGTGGTTGTGTAGATCATATGAGTAGTCTCTTTTTTTTTATCATCATCAGCAGGCATTTGCTTCCAAGACTTATTAGTCAGGACTCAGGATGACCAAGCCTGAGGCCCTAACAAACAGACCTGCGATAGTTTCTTACAAGTCAAGACAGCTTTTTCTACAGTGCAAGTTAAGAGCAATCCACTGTGTAAAGAAATGGCTACACATTGCCAAATCCCTCTTCCCCTGCCAAGACAAACACACAAAAAAGTAAATGTTCCTGTTTGCTTGAAGATGTGTGGCATGTCATGCTAACATCACCACTGTTGGCATACTTATGTGGTCTCGTAACTTGTATCTACTAGGTACTGTGGTACAACTTTTCATTATGCATAGCTTTTACTTTGAAAAAACTTGCATCATTTGCAAGATCGACACTCCCTAGACAAGGAAAGCTTCTGTCTCCAGCAGAACACAGTACTAGAGACAGTGGTGCAAACAACTATTTGCAGCTCAGTCGCTGTTGTCCTTGGCTACCTCTCCATCAGGTCACCACGACAGAGGGCATGCTCTGCTACTTCTGGGGAGGACTATACTTCCAAGTGCTACACCTACAAAGCTGCAGGTATACTTACATATGATTAAGAAATGACACAATTTTTAATACACTAGATATATTCACAGGCCTGAATTCTCAAAACTGACAACCATTTTGGTTGTCCAACCTTAAAAGAGACAACAGTAAAATCTGGTAAATTCTCAAGTTCTCTAAAGCTCAAGGTATTTCTTGGCAGGCACCCCTTGTCCACCCACCTTTCTTCTCAAAAAATTGTTATTGACATCTGAATTCCATTACACTGCAAAAATGTAATGCGCATTTTTGTCCTTTTACTATGATCTTTTAGAACTGACAGTGTACACCAGAAACTGCTGTTCAGCTTCTTGACAGTCACAGATTTGTGTCTCACTCTCAGCATTCTGCCTCTATGAAACGACTGGGTTCCATGATTATCTGTCTTTGGTCAAATGACTGTTAGCATTAAGATAGCCCTTCCTCATGGTGGGCTAACAACCAGGGAGAACAAAGAAAAAGTTCTTATACAATGCCATTACATTTTAACATAAAACAAGCTAAGTATGTATCAATTAATATGTAAATATAGACTTGTAATCAATGGTATATAATGTAAAGAACAGTTACAAGAAAAAATTGCGTGCCTTTTATCTAGGAAAGATCTGAGAAACAGT
>NW_009259787.1:353288-374471 GCF_000687185.1 Egretta garzetta | reverse complement strand
AATTCTCATCTGTGTCAAAGCAGCACTGAGAACCTGCAGCGTTCGTATACATCACAACATAGTAGGTGATACTAATACAACCCAGTTTCTCAGCTTAAATCTGGTAATTACGGCCCTATTATTTCCAAATAAGTATATAATAAGTAAGTATCATCTGACATGCTGGGGAGAGTTCAGAATAATTAATTCACTGCTCAAGAACATGGCAAATCAACTCAACTACCTAACTTCCAGCTACTTTAAGTGTTCAGAGTACCATAACGTATGCTATTCCTGCCTACTTACAAGTACAGTGTCTTAAAAAAAAAAAAAACCTTCCTCTTCATCCCTCCAATTCAAACAGAATTCCTTAACTTGCACAAAAATACCCAAAACTGCAAAATACAAAAGCAGACAGCTCCTTCTACTGATGAGTACATTTTACTTTCTGCTCTTCTTTGTACTCCAGCTTATTTTTAGTTGTATTTATCACAACGAACAGTGAGTATGTTATGAATACGGTGTTTCATTATATAGGACAAAATGCCAGGAAAGAAGGATAAAGGTCCTTTTACAGAAATAACAAAAACTTTAACTTCGTACATGTCATCAAATAACTCTACCCAGAGATACAAGGGGAAAAAAAAAAGTTATTCCAGAATATAATAAAATTAGCCTTCCTTTAAAATATTCCCCGTTGTACATTCACTGAGCAAGTGTGAAGATCAGGAGAGTTGAAATTTTTTATTTTTTTCCTTAAGCAATTCCAGAACAGTAAACCATTCCTTTCCAAAAACACAAAGAAAAGTCAACTAGAAGTTGAAAGAGTTAACATTTACCACATGAAACTTCCCTTTCCTACTAAAATGAGAAACATGTATTTTCAGCTCTTTCTGGTGTCTAACACATTGTGCTTCAATTAAAACCACATTTGAAAAAAATACTGAGAAATACATTTGTCCTCAATGCTACCATTAATTCACAATTTTAGATGCCAGGGAAGCAATACTGTGGACAGAAATCTCTACCACTGAGCTTCAAAATCAGTATTCAGTGCACAATCTAACTATTAGAAGGTATGGTTCACATCAAGGAGAAATCCACAAGAACATTAATTTAGCAGCTATAGATGACTAAAAGCTAAATAAGTACCTTGCTATGAAGGCTATGCAAAGCAGAAAACATGATTACAGCAACACACCAAGAACTTATAGTCCAGGGCATAGTCAAATGTATCAAAATGACAGAGTCCAAGACTCAGACACCACATGTCCGTGTCCAAAACTAGTACTGATTTCCTGCCCCTAACCTAAGACAGAGATAATTATTGATTAGGTAATGGCTCAAGGCAATCTGGAAGGAAAAAAAAAAACCCACACTACCACCACCCTACACAAAGAAAAAACAAAACCAGAAGACCTGCTAAGAGAAGAATAATCTACTGATGGGAATCAACTTTGAAACCAAGAATATGGAAACTTGTTTTATGCACACTCATACACACACACAGATATCACGTCCTTGCCTATAAAAGTAATTACTGAACTTTAAACAGCTGAAGAGAGAAACAACTAATATGAGAGCACATGTGTGTACACCAAAATACCAAAGTAATATGAAAAACCTAAAAAGCCTCATAGGAAGTAATTAAAAAAAACCCAAACCCACAACCTGCTGCCAAATGCAAAGACCAGCTCATTTGTATAACAAAGAAATTGCTGAAGACACTTTGCCTTTCTAGATTGCTACCCAATTTCCCAAGTACATTTGTACCATTGCTAACAAGGTTAGACTTTGCAAAGAGCAAAACTGAAAAATTCACATTCAGGAACATAAAAAGACAGTAGTAAAGACTTACTTTTAATCAAGTTACAAAACAAGACAAGCAAAAGACAAACTTTCCAGACAGCAGTCCCTTGATAAAAGCAGAGAGATAGGTAGGAGTGGGTTCTTAGGAGGCTACTAATTTTTCTAACAAGCTAGTCATCAACAGATCTCACAATACATAGGGGTTAAGGAAAACTGGGTGCTATCAGAAATGTCATTCATTTGGAAAGAAGAAACTTTTCTCTTGGAAGCAGGGCTGAGTGAAAAAAACAGTCCCATCATAACCACTGATAAAAATGTGCAGCCATGGGCATACACATATTGCTGGGGATTCAATAGTTCAATCTGAAAATTCTCTGTACCACTTGTAAGAAGTCTCAGACTAAAACTCCACATCTCATAAAACAAATTCAATGTGGCACCTTAATTGCACTCCAGGAAAAGGCAGATTTTGAAAATAAACCAGGAGTACCCCACTAGTTTGCATGATTATATAACCCACGTACTTTGCACAGAAAATACAGGAGACCTGCCTAATGTAGGTAAGAGATACCCAAAGATGCTGCAGGTAGCAGATGGCATCTAGCTAGCTGTAGCCAATCAAGACTAAAACAAGAGATCGTTCTAAAGCTGTCAATGGAATGATAACAGATCAGTTTATGTAATTTTAGGTTTGCTTCACTTACAATGAAGATAAGCAAAATCTGACTCAGTCTGAGTAACATGACCACAAAAAAAAAAAAAAAAAAAATTACAGAACACATCAAATCAAATGAAGAATAGAGAGTATGTATCAATGAAGAAGTGTGAATAAAATGCTGAAAACACTAAATAAAAGAATATTAAAAAAAAAACCCTGGACTGGAAGTCAGCTATGAAATACCAGGATACAAAGAACAGCAGCATACACACACCACTTTTGTGTCTTGAAAAGCGCAACAACTAGAACTCAGCCACAGAAAATTTCTGACTGAACAGAAACAGGTTTTCATAGCTTATAATATAAAATATTCCCAAGCATTACCAATGGAATAAGTCATTGAAAGCTTGCGAATATACTTGTTTAAAAGTAAAAACCTACAGCCACCAGATTATGCAATCTCCAAAAATATTGTTTATAAGTATGCCAAATTCTACTACAGTCAGCAAGAATGAATCTGACCCTTAATAAAAGAAAGTTTTGAGAACAAAGCCTGTTCCTTACGGTACTAAATTTAAATATACCACCATCTGATACATAACACCAACTCACTGACCCTCACTTCAGTAATCTTGTCAACATACCACCAACTTTTCTTTAAGTAAATCCAAGATTTAACAGGTTTCTCATGCTGCCAACAGATAGCTAAGTCTGTTCTCAGAAGCATTGTGGATAACAAAGAAAACAGATTCAGGATGGCTTTCCTAATCTAAGTCTGATGGTTTTCTACTGTTATGGAAAAAGAGTAGAAGAAAATACAGGCTTTTTTGCCAGTAATCTGGTGTACTTTAAAGGATGTTTGCATGACTGACATTACAACCAATCACTAGCTATTAACAGGAGTTCAAAATGAAAGCAAACAGAAATATGAGTGTATGTAACTTTCACCACAGTGTGTCTTACAACTTAAGACAGTATCCTAACAGTAATATTTTCTGAATTTGTCCTGAAGCTGCAAAAGGAAAAAATAAGCCATCATAGACTGTTAAAGAAGACAGTATGCAACAGGAACATCCAGCACAGAAGCGCAAAGTGTTAACATGAGTTTCAAAGTTAGGTAAGGACCTAGAGAGAAACTACTCTCACTGCAACTTTCTGTTGAAAGAGAAGACAGGACTGAGTGCCAAGCGTGGGGGCAAAGATAAGGTTCTAAGAGTGTCGAAAAAGCTGTTATCATTCTCTCTGCCCCACTCTCTCCAAGAAAACAGATCAGTCCAACCTGCAGTCTATGCTCTGTTTGTACCTGCATAGACAAGTTGGCCAGAAATACTTAAAAAATAATCACATTTTTTAAGAGGTCATACATGCACATGGATAAACTCAGTCCCAACAGTCTACCAAAGCCAAATTACTGAAAAATTTCAGGTATGCTGGTTTTGGTTGAATTTATTTTATTGTAACATCAATAAGCCACCGCATCACAGAAGTATTTTATTTAATCACCTCTTCATCAACAATTGAAACTTTTCAATAAAAAGAACCTGTTGTGAAAGTTATCCTACACCTATGCACCATCTGCTGCACAACTGCTTCATCATTCTTTTGCTTTCCAGCTGCACACAAGTGTTTTAAAGAGCTTGCTCCATTATGCAAGGTGTGCGTCACTTGCTAAAGTAACTGTTTCAGATGTCCACTGTGATCAACAGTTGCAGACTCTCATGCCTGATAAAACAGCTGCCAGACAAGGAGTCTGCAACTTTGTGCTACACATTTGTGCTCCATATAGTATGAAGTTTAGTTTCAGTATGTTTTTATCCTGCCCATTATACCGCTATCTACCGGCCTGTAGTCCCTCTAACTTCTCCCAGAAAGGAGGAAATAGAAAACCTTGAATTTTACCTTCAACAGCTTTTCTTTGGAAATAGGCATATGCATACCTGTTCTGGAATATGACAACTACCATTTGAGAATTTATATGCTGCACCTCTTATCAGAAACCTAAAACAATCTCTTGAGAACAACCAGACACTACCCCCTTTAGAATTTTTGTTCACTGACACATGGTAACTTTATTCTCTCTAGATATCGCAGATGCTACCAAAATGTTAAAAGTTACTTACGGTTTTCCCCCAGGAATCCCTGCTAGATTTGGAGGGATTCCAGGTACTCTCATGTGAGGAGGAGGATCAAAGCCAACCTGACAGTGAAAAAAAAGAATTAATCTCACACTTGCAATTTCTCATTCAACAAGCCCCTTTTCTTCACCCCCAAGATAGTATGCATTTAACCAAAACGTGGCTTTTACCCACAGTATTAGGTAAGTGCATGTCCCTTCATTGCGGGGGAAAAACAAGACGATTTCCCAAGGCATGTTTCAGCTAGAAGTATCCATACACAAATAGAAAACCAATAATATACATCATGCATTCACACCACCCAGCATAACACAGATACCCCTGTGGTTTTGCACAGAGCTAGCCCTGGATGGAACTGGAGTCTGTGGTGTGTCGGCATGTAGCCACGCCAGTGCTCTTCAGCTCTGCGACAGCTAGCCTGTACCGATGCAGGAGCAGCACGGTGCTGGAAAGCAGCTTCAGGCCCCAGCTAGAATCTCTGCACGGCTCCACACTCCACTGCGTGGACATATCAACTGAGAGATCTCTCGTGGAGCGACACCACAGGGTGCAGACAAATTAGTCTGCAGCTTAAATATACTCTGCTCTCTTTACATACTGCAATTCCACTAAACATTTATATCCTGAATAAATATGTACATCAAACAACCCAAACAGACATTCTGGACCAAACAGGCTTAGTTTTTCTTCTGAATGCTATACCCCAGTTAAAATTCTTATTGCTTTAAGGAGGGCATATACTATTTAGAATTTCCACATTTTCACATAAAAGCGCTATTTACCAGTTTGAAAAAAGTAGCAGTACCTACAATAAGGAGAAGATTACAAGCTTAAGTCCAATCTTGCAAATTTACAAGCAGGTAGGTTTGCTTATTCATAAAGTTGCTATCAAGCTCATGTTTGCAGAATCAGGCCCCTAGGTTTTTCTGCTTGACAGCAGCTATAACTACTATGCTCCATTTACTTACTACACCCACAACAGCAACTATTCTTAACACACCTTATCACAGAACTCCAAGATATGTACTGACCAACATCTCATGTTGATTTCCACAAAAAACAAAATACAAGAACAGAGACATAGATAAGAAGACTTCTATGTGCTTCAAGATTAATTTGGTATGTCTGTACGGAACACAAATCTGTTTCAGCAAGACAAAAGCAGGTGTCCACAGCACCGATGAAATATTTTGTAACTACCAGAACTACCTTTCCATTTAAAGCAGAAAATAATTTTTTTTGGCATTTATTAATCAGTCAAAGCACTGATGAAGGTGAAGAAAAAAGGAAACATACATAAATACACTGAGATTCTTTGTTTTCAAGGTGCAAATTTGTTTCTCCAGCCACACAGCAAAGTGAAACACACAGCGAAGCTGTCAAGCCTCTGGCGCTGTTATAACTTGGGAATTCGACAGTGCTAAATAAAGCATGTAGCTCTTCTCAGTGAACCACAACTCACACAACTGAGATTGCATGCAATGTATGGCCTACCATAGGAGATCTTCCATAGGCAACCACAGCAGCTGCAGCAGCAGCAGCACTCATCTGGGGTGACATATTGTGCAGACTGGCATAGGCTGCCCCCGGACTGGTTAACTCTCCGTTCATGCCAGCATGAGGTACCATTCCAAATGGGGCAGGGTATGGTCCTGGTACTGCCAACGGTGTCCGCAAACCTGCAGCTACAGAATAATGAAATCAAGTAGTTTTATTTACATATTCCTGCATACAGGGAAGAAAAAAAGCCCCTTTTCCCCCCTACAATACCTAACCTTCCCCTCTCTCACACATAACATTGCCATAATTGATCAGCACCACCACCACTTCTTTTCACTCAGTGTAAATAAGATCTACTGAAGTCTGAACTTGCTGATTACTTCTAACAATCTCTTTTAGCATTACCTATTTCCATTTCTGTAATATTTCCCTGTTTACATTAATCTCTCCTTTGCCAAATTAAGCAGTAAAGCTGACAGACATGGTTTACACAGCTCATGTCTGAAGCAACTGTGCTGTACCAAGCCTAAATAGCAAAAGCAAACTTCCCCCTGCATTTGTCAAGATTTACACTGCAGCAAATATTAGTAGACTCAGACAAAGAGCTGGAGAAGAGATTGTATTCAGAATAAGTACCAGAAACTTCTGAGAAGTCTTTTTATATTGCATTCAGTCTCTGGATTATTTGCAAAAAAGATAAAGACAAAAGTAAACAAAGAAGGATAAGAGACAGAAAGATATTCAAACTCTTGATAATCCCAACATCTGCTTCTCATCAAGCCCTCTCTTGATATCAAGAACAAAGCAATACATTTAGTTAACACTCGCACAGAACTACATATGTAAAAAAAGATTAGTTTTGGAACCATAAAAACATGTGAGGTAATGCATTACCAGCTTGGTTAACCAGAGGGTCCATTGTTGGAGGTTTGCCAAGGCCTGGACGAAGTCCTGGAGTTGCACTAGTGCCTGGGGTTGGCACATCACTTCGAGGAGTTGGTGTGCTGGATTTCAGAACAGGCGTGCTGGCTTTTTCATGCTGGTATCATTAAACAAATTAAATGAGTATTATTTTTAATCCAGGCCTTATTATACAATTTATCACAACAGCAGCTGGGATGCTGGGCACCTACTACCTAGTCCCTCAGCCAATTTTCATAAATCCACGCAATGCTGACAACATTAACTTGTGAGAGAGAAACACTGACCTTTTTGATTGCTGCCAGAATTAAAATAAGAAAAGAAAACATAGAAAGTTATTTTTCCTTCTTCCATTGGCATGCAGAAAAAAAAAAAAGCCTGAGCTAATTTTTTTTCAGGACAATACAGTATGCATCACCAAATTATTTTAGCTTGAAATCATTACTGTCTCAATTATTACTGGACACAGCAAACCTAAATATAAAAACAAAATATCTCCATAGTTGATAGTATCAAAAAATTCTGACACAAAAGCTACAGAGAATCTGATGAAATTATTAGTGATACTGTAGGAAAAGTTTTAAAAGAGTAACAGCTTCGTTAGAAGAGTTTAACAAAAGCCTGGGGAACTTCTTACTGACTATACACAGACTATGTTAAACCATAAGTTATTGCTGAAGAAAAACTAAACAATACTTAAGCGACTATGTAATAAATTTGCAACTCATTTGACAGAAACCTAAGAAATTCAAAAAATCAAAATGAAGCAGAAAATATTGCTGAGGAGGAAAGCTGAATAGTACTATAAAGGTCTGGAAAAATGGTGGTCTATTTCAGCTTCAAATGTTTAAAGCCATTTACTTTCTTGCACAAGTAGTTGCAGGAGAATGGAGAGTTAAGACTTTACAAGAAAGAAGAATGTTTATCTGGACAACAAACTGCTACCCACCAAACTCATTTCTTTGGATTTGTGGGAAGCCGAGCTTCCTGAAGAGGCTGTAGATGCTGGACTGCTAGAGGCGTCTTTCTTCAGCAGTCGGGTTTTATCTATACCATTTTCACGGGGTGAATGAGTGGGACTTGCCCTTGGGGAAGAAGGATCCTAAAACAATGGGAAGGGAAGAACAGCACAGAACTGTGTCATGGGTTGGTACACAAACACCACTAAGGAGTCTATGGGAAAAAAAAAAACTAGAATAATTTAAGCAGAAAGTTCAAATGACAAAACATTTTATTATCCCTATAGAAAAAAAAGCTGAAATTCTTTCATCAATTTAGAGACAAAAGTAAGTTAATATAGTAATCTGGTTTTACTTTAACACTACACATAATCATAAACTGCTTCCAAGCATAGAGTTTGCAATCTAAGTATAACTAAGTACAAACTAAGGCAAGTGCACACAACATGTGTTAAAAGCGAGAAAGACCAACAGTAACTGCAGTAAATTTACACTGTTTTTTCCATGTACATTCTCCAGGCACTGCTAGTGACAACAAACATTTCAATAATCTCTTTTAGGCCGTACAAACCTTTCTCATCTCTATCTTCAGAAGAATAGATAAAGATGCATGGTTTATATGCCATCACATCTGTCACTTCTTCCTTAAATACCATCTGCAATTGCCTCGCTACTTAAATCTACAGGAAAAACTGGAATCACCTCGCAGGTGATTATCACTCTCTCTTCCAGAGGTACTCTCTGCATTTACTTTAAGCTGAAATAACCAGCCCAGCAAGCTACAATGCCATCAGAGCTCTACAGGTTTTCCATGCTCCTTTGGCTCATGAGAACAGCATCAGGGAGGAAGCAGTTCTCACAACAGGGCATTGAGCAGCTTCGTTGTAAGCAGGGCTTCTGAAAGAATTGCTAAAACCCCTTGTTGGATACCCATTTTTCTACCTGGCTGACATCATTTGGGCACTTGGAGCTGCTGAAGACACTTTTTTGCCAGCTTCTCTCCCTGTGCTTTTCACAGAGCAGAAGAACCTCACTACCACGTTCAGGCTTGCTCAATCTCTTTGTTGCATGAGATAAAAGATGAAGAAAAGGGAAGGCCCATGCCTTCACCTTGGTGCCACTGCTAAATCTCTGCCCTGGAGAAAAAATGTACCTACAGCCTCCGGCAAATTTTATGAATTGACTGACTTCATTCTGACTTCAGCTGACTTCATTCTAAAAACCAAACATTTCTGGAAAATGCTGTCTTTAACATAGCACGTTAAAATAAGAGTAATTTTTAAGGTACCAAGAATGTTTTAAATAATACTTCTACTATGAAATACATGGTTACATATTGCCTTCCTTTTTCATTTGAATACAGTAGTTTGAAAACCTCAGCCCTCCACCTGCATCTCACCACAACTCTCTCCACTACAGAGCAGCTGTGAGGTGTCAGAACATAACTGCAGAGGGAACAGGCTTGGACAAAGCAGCAGAAGGAAAAGCGAAGAGGGCAGCTGGATAAAGCTCAGAGGAAAACATAATAACTGCAGTACCAACAAAAAGAAGTTGTGAATATTTTAACATATCCACACACAGGATTCTTTTTCTTCTAACATCTAAATGCACTTTTCCTTTAGCCTTTGGGCAAATGTGAAGACTACAAAAATGAAAAAAGTTACCTCATTGGATACATCTACAACCAAGTTATCGTCACTCTTGTCCCCATCACTGTCCTATTAAAAATAAATAAATATAGTGTTCATTTCAATTAGTACATTAGGAGCCCAGAGAGAAAGACTACGCATCTACTCAGACATTTTTTTTGGTTTTCCTAAACAAAAAGCAAACAACCTTTCATTAATATATTAGCAATAGGGAAAGCAGTGAAAACAAGCACACAACACCTTATTTCTGCTTCAATTATAAAACCCAAATAAGGTAGAACTAATCGAAAGGCGGTGGTCTCACCATTAGTGCAAGATGGTCCAAAACCTCTCCTTATTACCATCATAAACAGTGTTATCACTACTCCTAAAAGAAAAACTCATTCTGTTCATATGCTAATCTTACATGTTAATCTCATGGAAATTACTGCTTGTGCATACCTAAAAAAACCAACAGATCTCCAGAAAACTGGAGCTTTTTGGCATTTGGTTGATGAATCAACTTCCTCAAAGCAATAGGACAATTTTTCTCCTTTTCCAGAAAGGAAAGTTCTGAAATGGAAAGTTCTGGGGAAGAAAAAGCTTCAGAAATGCCAAGACATTTCAACATTTCTGCCTAACAAAACCAAAATACTTTGACATTCCTAAATGAAAATGTTTTATTGTGGCCTGTTAAGCTGCAGTTTAACTGTTGCACATAAATCTTTTTTCACCTGAGCTGCTCTAGGGCCTCACAATAGCTGTTTTTCAAGTGCCTCCTGGTCCCTATCTCCAAAATGGGCTGGAATGCCCCAGCAGACACATTCTATGATACACAGTGGTCTAGTGATTTCCACAGTGCACCATGGTGGTTCAATCAGAAGATGAAGTCTTGACTCAAAACCAAAACCAAACAAACAACAAAAATCAAGTGAATGAAAAAACTTAAAATTTTCATGCAGACAAGTTTGACATTTCCAATAATAATACTTTTCATTAAAAAGTTTCTAGATAAACAAATCAGACATAAAAGATTGCTCAAACTGCCCCCCAACTCTTGCTTTCCAAGTGTCTGGGGCTATCACACTTAACACTGGCAGGCAGAAAGTAAAACACCAGTTCCTTCCTCTCACTTCAAGCCTTACGTGTTTTTAAAAAATCCCCAAAACCAAAAAACCTAACAGGTATTTTCAACCCTTCCCTTCTGCTTAACAGCTGAATATTGCTCCATGAAATATGACAAACATATTAGGCACCCAAGAGTGCCACTGAAGACAGAACAGTGCCTCTATTTGCCACTCAGGGAGCTCGCAAGAATAGGTTAGAAAGTATTTGAGTATGTGCCAGCACAGTAGGTGGGACACTTGTCCACCAGAAATATCGCCTCTGAGGAAGGCAAAAATAGCTGCCAAGTAATGATTAAGTACACTCCACTCACTTGTCATACTGAAAAATAGAAATTTACTGGGACTATCAAAGGCATCTCATATAGGTACTATCAGTATTAGAAGATTCCCCTCACTAACAAACCCACAGGTTTAAACTATACAGGTCCTAACATGAAACTTAGTCAAAAAGAAAAAAAAAAAAAAATTATGTTTTTGCCTCTCATTTCCAAAAGCAACAAGTCCTACAACTCGTCTATCTCCCTTCTGACAAAAGCAGTACTTCCTTGTTCCTGCAAGGGCCTCATCTAAAATGAGCTTGAAATCAACAGCTCCGTGTTTGCAGAATCAGGGACTTTTAGAAAGAAAGAACTTCTTCCAGGTTAGAAAAAATATGGAACTTTCAAATATCATTGTTTTGCTCAATTTTTTATTTTGATGCTGCCTTTATCTGTAAAATCCAATTCAAGCAAACAGCAAACAGAACCCCACATTCAAAATGTGGATTAAAACAAACTGCTTCTACAGTGCAATAATATCCTTTCCATTTCTCTCCAGTAGAAATACAAGAAAAACAAGCAAGCTAAGCTTTTTCTTCCTTTTTTTTTAATATCAAATGTAATTTAAGAATGCTTAACCTTCAAATATTTAAAATAAAAAATGCTCACAGAATATCAAGCCCTCAAAGTTGAGGGGGTAACACAGGGAAGTTTGCCAAACCCATCTGTAATTAAAACAAGACTATGAGAAAGTGGTGGAAATACAACTTGCAAAACCGTAACAGTACTACAACACCATAATGTACAGGAAGAGGAGAGTAACCCCATCTACTGTCAGCAGCTCCAGGGATACCCAATAGCTGCTCAGAGATATGCTGGGTCCAAGTGGAGCAAAACTACCCTACCAAATACTGAGGAAATAAAGTGGCACCTGATTTTCTCTTGGGTTTCAGTACTAAGGAAATAATTAGTGATTGGATTCTGGTTTATACCAGACAATTTGCCACATTATTGCTATGTCAAAGAACAGTATCTTCTGTAAAGGTTTAAGTTCTGCTTTTCAGTACTCTTTCACACCTGTTCTAGTCTCTAAAGCCTGTTCAAGTATCATACGGTGATTTGGCTGAGCATTTAGACTTGAAGTTGAAAGCGTCTGTGAACCTTCTGAGGTTTACATATGCCACAGTCTTGTACTAAAGTGTCTCTTCGAAACCAAGCAACAACCAAGCTAGTCAAAAATGCAGAATACAAACTGTAAACTTTTTACATTTCAATTTGCTTTCTGCTGAAACTGCTCTATCAACCAAAAGCAAACTTCAGGAAGTTGGTGCAGCCTCCTAACATATGCAATTCGCAGTGGTAATTTTTACTCAACATGGTAATAGCTAGTATCAGAAAAGCACACTAAAACTCTCCAAATCAACAAATCCTCCATTTCAAACAAACCTGCAGATTTTAGAGCAGTCCAGAAAGGGTCTCTTGCTGGAACTCTGAGAAATGTCCCAGAACACTTGTGAATCCCAAACAGCTACCCCTGGCTCATTATTCCCTATTGAGTATTACTTGACAATAGTCCAAACTATTGAGACACTACTCTTCCCACAACATGAATAATGGTGAATCTCTGGCACATATATTCATGTACTATATCAGCGATAGGAAACACATTGCCTTGTTCTTCACAGCTCTTTTACTCCTCATACAAGCGCAGTATGTGCAAATAAACTAATCATTTCTTTGACACAGATTTGCTTACATAGTGGCTGGAATCCTTATCATCCACCTTTCTCTTTTTGATGTCATTGGTATATTCAGGGCCATTCCTGCGTTTATCTGTGCTTCGCAGACTGTCCGGGACCAACAGAGAATTACTCTGTAAAGACAAAAAACAAGGTCAATCAAAAGTTCCTTTCAAGATTTCTTCATATATGCTCAAAAACTCAAATTGGATGTGATAGATGCCTTAGAAGTGTGATACCTACATAGCCTTTCATTCCGTTTAATTCAGCTCAAAGTCCTCCAGGCAAACATGTACAGCTTCATGCATTCTAAGAAGCTTGGCTTTTCATTGTTCAACTTATCAAAAGTTTAGTTCACTTGTCAGTCACCATCTATTGAACTAATTAATTCAGCTGAATTTATTGTTTAGGAGAAGCAGGCTTGCTGTTTATTCATGAGCTGGTAACAATGACTTTTTTTTTTTTTTAAAATACAGATCCCATATAATAAGAGACACTTACTAAATATAGTCTGATTGATTGCTCACTTCTAGACCATCATAAATAGATGAGGCTTTGATATGTCTGCTACCTGCAGGCATGGACAGATATATGGCAACTTGCCTTTAACTCTTAAAATAACAAGTATTTACCAAATATGGTTATGCAGCAATCATTTGTTAGCTGTGATAAACTCCAGTTGGATGTCTTCAACAAATGTATTGCAAACAAAGATCAAATATTTTTACTTCCAGCATAACATTCACTACCAGTGTGAAATTAAGACTAAAGTGTTGTTTAGTCAGACTTGATCTGAAAAAACTGAGGCCAACACACACACACAAAAGACAAAAGCAAAGACTAATCTTTTCCTCAAACTACATGGACTGCTTTCATTCATGTTAAGTTATGCTAAGTACAAACTGTTGACCCAAAGAGAAAGGCATTTTAGACATTTTTCAGTCACATGACAATTTGACATGCCTGTGATTCCCATCTCCATCTCCATTCCAGCTAAAGCATTAAAACGTGTTACAATGAGTTCTTTTAAGTGCAGGATTAGCATATGCAAGAGGGCAATTTGTTCAGTGATGTGTTAATGCTGTGAACAATACTGAATGAGTTGAGAAAAAAATCTCCTTTCACAAAGACCTGGTAAGCCTAGTTCCTAAAAGCCAAGTACATGCTTACATAAATAAATATATGCTCACATAAATATCTAAGTAAATACGTATTTAAAGGTATACATGTATCTCTCTCAAGAGAAAAGCCTAGCACCAACATATACACTATTATGTGAGTGTAAGCCTTCAAAGGAAATACTTACATCTACCCCAAAAGCCAGAGATATTTACTCTTGATGTATCAGAAACATATACTAATAGCCAGTGAACTGTGCACAGAATGGCTTCCCCTTTCAAACTGGAGGACACCATGGTAGTTTTGCTCAGACATTAATGTTTAGTCCCAAGGAGAAGGGAAACATAACAGGGTACATAAGGCAATCCAAATCCTCTTTTTCCTACTTCAGAAGCTGCACTTTAAGGCCAACTCTAAGCTCTTTTATTCATGATTATTCAAGCTAAACAAATGCCAAGGGGCTTACATAAAGCATATAGGAGGGTCTAATGAAATTCAGTATAAAGCAGCTCAAAATAATGTCTTTACCACAATGTTTTGCAGCTAAAAGGTGGGCTTGTTGGATCACTGAACTAATTGTCTTGACAAATACAGTCTGAATTTAACCTCTCATCTCCTCCCAGAAGTACACAAACTCAGGGATTCACTAGTTTGAAAAACATTAAAAGCCACCTTCAACATTTTAATATTGAATCCAATCCCCCATGTCTGTAGCACTAGAAACATCTTAAGAAACAAGCTGTCAATTCAAACTTGACCACAGATTTGAGTACTGAAAATGTCTTCTCTTAAGGAGGAAAGTATTTTAGTTAAGCGACACTTCCCTTAATAGAAATCATTATGAAAATCTATTTTACTACTGAAGAGCTTAGAACAAAACAATGAAGGCAAATGTAGCAAAGTGAATAAACTCAGCTTCTCATTTTAAATTGCCACCATCAAGTGTGAGTAACAGAAAGGTGGCAAAGGGGCAGCAGCTGGAAAAAAATTAGCAACCCTGCTATTTTAAGTTAGTACACAAAAGTATAGGGAACAGCTTGAAAATTTTGGCATCAAATATGTGTAACTATAACAGCCAGTATTTCTTTCTGGTTTAATGTAAAGTCTACCTAGACAATGTTGACAGTATTCTGTACAGTTTGTCTTGTAGAATTTCCATATTGTGAAAAATACCTAGGAACTCCTAGGTATACCTAGCTCCCACTGTGTGCTAAATGCCAAACACAGATTATTGGATTTGGTTTTTCCTCAAAAGACTGATGGCTTACTAATCACATAAACATATAACAGTAATCTACAGTCCTCACGAGACTATTCTGCGAAATGCCTCCCCTATGGTCATATTTACACTGCCTTTCTCTAACTTAGCACATTCATTTACAGCACCGTTCTCTGGAATCAGAGCATCCACGCTAGAAGCTGTTGTAGAGCAGCTTATTTCACAATAGCTCAACTGACAGTTGCAAATAAGATTGAGCTGTTACTCTGGCAAAATTTACCAGTAAACTCAATAATTAAAAAGTTACTGTTCTGTTTCCCTTAGGAGTAACATGGCAGTTCTAACAACTGTGATTAAAATCAGGTAAAATGTAACTTTTGATGAAAAAATAGCTGCTGCTGTAGCCTACTACCATAATTCAAACCACCAATTGTGCAAGATTTCATCCAACAATATGAAAATATGCACCTTTTTTAAGTAGTGCATATGGTAGATCTAGAGCACTGAAGTAACAAAGGAAATAAATACAAATGCAAACAAGAACTGGGAAAGAGATGATGCTATAAGCCTTGGTCTATTGCCATCTCTTACCGCCCTAACGTTAAGGTTCAGGGAACAGTGAAGACAGCCTACTAAAAGTCACCTTTCCTCATTTCAGCTCTGGTAGAGTTCATATTTGCTGTATGTTCACTATCAAGCATAGGGCCAGCTAGGAGACAGCAGCAACAGTTTCACGATGATACAGTTCTCCTTATCTTCTCTTAAAAAAAAAAAAAAATCTGTTTAGTTCTTCTACCAGGCCTACTAACATCTGACTTATTTTCAGAAGTAGGACAGGCATTTTTATTTTAGCAATAATATTTATATTTTTTTTAATAATACTGAAGAATTTAAGTTGGGATTGATCTTCAATAATCAGTTTGTACAAAAAGGGCAAAAAAATACATACATGCACAGCTGATTTCCTAAAGAGAAACTGCATTACACCAGTTTTTGTTTTGTCTTAATTTCAACAGACTAGATGCATGATTGAGGATAATCCTTGCTTTCATACTAAGAGTTCTATTTATTAGGGATTACCAATGCTATGTCTGTAAATCATGAATCTTAGAACAAATTGCCAAATCGATTTTATGTAAATGTTGGGTTTTTTCTTCTGATAATTCAAAATTTATTCACATTAATCCCTTTTCTTCAAATAAGTCCTGAAAGAAGGAAAAAAGTGTAATGTAGTACTGCTTGCTGTCAGAGTTACCAGGCTGCGTAAGGGCTGTATAATGGGAAACTTGGGATTCTAAAGCAACTTTGCTGCCAGCAAAAGTTAAACACTGAAACCACCAGCAGCAAAAGTGAAATGAAAACCTAGTCATGATGCACAGAGAGAAGGCAGGTTCCCTATTAGGAATATAATGCACGTTATTCAAGCGCACTTCTTTGACTGCCATGCCATTCCCCATAGGAACTACTTCCAAACCACAAGTACGTGTGCCAGAGGTACAGGCTGAGAGCCCATAGTATCTCACTTAGCCCCAGTTACAATACAGCACAGACAACTCACTAGAACATACAGAACTGACAATTAACTTTATGCTGATCATTACAGCAATTAAATAACAGTATTTGTATCACATCTGTGCTCATGGTTCAACTACACCTGGTCCCAATTAAGATCTTCTCTCGTGCTGGGCTCCTTATCCCTCCCACTCTCCTTCCCCCCGAAGACATGCACACACGCTTGCTCTGTGCTTGGCCGTTCACTGACTTGCTGTACACCCAAACTAACTGAACCCATCTGCCATTACAGCCAGTTATGACCGCTGACAACTTGTACTTGCCCCTACCACCAAGCAGGGCTGCAGTATTTATTTAACCACCACACTGCACCTGTGCACTACACAAAGCACTATCTACAGACACCCACACGTAAACAGAAACAAATGCAATCCCTTGTTGAGTAGGCAAAACAGGATCGAGTCTAACATTTACAACCAAAACACCAGTTGCTTGGCAGTCCCAACTGCTCATTGTCAGGACTCACTGACAGGAATACAGTGGACATTGGAATAGGGATCAGAACTTAACCATCCCCCAGCAAGGTACAAGAAGATTGCACTGAAAGTTACTAAACTCAAGAATCATTAACTTCCATTTGTTAAATATGCTTCTTGCAAACAGACATGTCAACAACGCAGAATTTGACTTACTAAGTCAGTAGGTTTTGTTTCAAATTACTGGTGATGGAAAACTACTGACTTCGCCCTCTTTTCGACCACCATTTTAAGTTATATTTAGACTCGTATGTTCATATTAGGGACAAGGAAATCTAGAAGCCTAAATGGACCTGAATCACTCTACACATTGATTCAATAATCAGAAGACATTAACAGAGAATAAGGCTTCTGTTCGTTTCAGTATTTTCTACTTAATGTTTGTCAGAATCAGGGTATCCACAAAAATTTATACCAGAACACCCCAATCCTCTTGTCCTTAGTCATCAGCCTCATGCTACTTTGTATCAGCAGCAAACTAAACTGCAACACAGCATCCCACAGCTCTTCTGTGTAATTCCCACTGAAGCTAATTTGCAGTTTGCATGAATAAAGACAGTAAGATGTGACTTTTTTTTTTAAGCTGGCAGAGCCAATAAAAATAAAAGATATAACTGATTAAAGAAATTAAAGTTTTTCAATTAAAAGCTATATGATGGAAAATAATACTTTCTTCACAAATGTCAAGCAGCACAGATGTGCTACACTGAAGAGTACCCTACATTTTCATCTAACTCTTTTCACAATTGTCCCCCCCACTTATAAGAATTAAAACACAGAACAAAACCAGCTTTCATGTAATATCAACCAAAAAGTAGCAGTCAATTGTGCAGGCCCTCTTCCTCCAAGACTGGGAGGGGAAGAATAGGAGAATGCAAAGGACACAGAATATTTTTCTGCTGTAAGAAAAGAGCATTTGCTTTACAAAACAATAGCAACATTTATGGTTAATAACCAAAGGCAAAAACATTTCTTGGAAAATGTATGAGTACTTCCTAAGTCTTTGAAAACAAGCTCAACATTTTTCATGAGGACAAAAGATAAACATCAACCTTAACGTAAATCCCAAGCTCATAATGAAGTCACATTTCACTGTCTAAAAATTATTACTGATACAATACAGCACTTCAGAACATTTCTATGCTGTCCAAACAGGATACTAGAACAGTGGGAAGACAAGTGATAAATGAACACCTAAGATGAGTTTGAAAAATGTTGCCAGTATGTTCTCTAGAGAAAAAAATGTGGACATCAAAGTTCTCTCACATTGATGTCTCCCAAAACTGAATTAAGCCTCAGTTGCAAAACTTGCCTACTTTGCCTGGCTTCATTACCTGCGCCCAGACTGTGTCACAATAGTAGGGATGTCTGCATTCCCACAATAACATGACCCAATTTTGGATGGTTAGAGCTACAACAGCCAAAACCCACCTGCCATTATCCATGTAGTCCTGTAAATTAATTTTGAGCAAATAATTTTAGCAGTTCATTATGAAGTATACTATTATTACTCATTTAAATGTTATATATTTCACAAACATGCAATTACAAAGAACTTACTTTCATTTTACTTCCTGAAACTTTAAGTAACATAAAGAAAAATGTATCCCTTGCCATTTAGATATAGCAAAAGTAGGCAAAATGGACAGTGATCACAATCAAGAATAATGAAATAATTGTCTTCATATTCCTTCATAAATACATGAATCTCACTGCATTATGAAGTATGTCTAAATATACAATACATAAAAGCTCGTGACTGCTTATTTGCCTAAGACTTTAAGAAATAAAACTAGTTCTCATTTAAAAATTAATATGCTCAAATAATATGCCACAATATGCTTTAACTCAAAGTTATGTCAAAAAACCTAAACTTAAAACCAAACAGGCAAGCGTTAAACTGTAATCTTTCAACTTTGCACATTTAAACCTGCCAGCTTCTACTGATGATACTGGAAGGTCACACTAGACATATTTGATGGAAATTATACTGTAGAATGGCACAGTAATACCAAATATCATGGTTAATTTAGGTAACTAACAGACAGCAATGGTTTTGGTGTCTTGGATGATGAAAGCAAGCCTTTGTCAGGATGTCTAGCAGCACCATTACACTTAAAAATGTTCCTCTGAAATCAAATTGATCTTATGTTGGTGACCCAGATGTTATAAAGTAATTTGAAAAATAAAAGCCTACTGCTCAGCTGTAACCACATGTAATAATAAAACAGACCTGCTAGTATGCCTTGTGTACTTGTGACCACTTTTATATTCTCTTTAAAAATGTATTTTAAATTAAAAAGAAATCCATTAAAACTCCAAGAGAATTAGAGAAGTTCTAAGAGCAAATAATTTCCAGCTGATCATTTTAGCCACAGATTTGAACTTGACTATCACTTGAATTATCATTCTTTCATTGAAGATATCATTTACTGTTAAACCAAGATTTTAATGCAACACTGTTTGTAACAATTTTCAGTTCAAGTTTAAGATCACCTCTATTCAGCTATTAGTTTAATTTAATTATGAAGTCTTATCCTCTATTGGGACCAAAAATAAACTATGGCCACAACAGCGTAGTAACCTGAACTCAATATATCTGTACAGCAAAGTTCTTTTATGAAATAAAGCCTCAGACTGCTTAAAAGTTACGTAGTGGTAAACCCAGCATAAAAAAGCCTACTACAGATAATAAACAAGCAATCGTGCGTTACACATATAGAGACAGAAGTAACCACAGTGACAATTTTAATTAATTGTTAAATAAAATTGACATATATAGTAAACTAAGCAAGTGATACTGAAAATCTCCCACAAGACAAAAGCCGTTTAACTTTTGACAGTTCTCCTTCCATAGGCAAGAACTATTGTCAGCTACAAGATGAAATCAGAGTCCGAATTTCACAATGCTGTGAAGCATCTGATTTTAAATGCAAAAACCCTTTAGCAAAGTACATGATGGAAAGGGCAGGTGAGGATGGGAAAAGAGCAAGGCCAAGAAACATAACAACCAAAGCAAAACACAAAGCCTTCACTCCCACATGTGCACATGTGTGTGCAGACAAACACACAACTGCAAACCTCCTTCCTTAGCTCTTATGAAAAGTTGTTGAGAATCCTGCACTTGACTAATATCACTCAGAGAAATATGTCCCACTCAAAGAAATACGTCCTTAATAAGTCTGACGCTTCAGGAAAACCCAGCTTAAAATTATTTCCACAGTTACACTGTCATTAATAACATTAAGCATGCTGAAATGAATGCTTCTTGCTAAGATTGCCACAAAAGATACGCAGATAGTTTCCAGTAAATAATTGTCAAGCCCTAGTATAAAAAAAAAAAAAGCAATAAAAATCAGAAGTTTCGTACCATAAAGATATTTGTCAAATAACTTTTCCCAGTTGTTGTCTTTTCTAACTGAGAAAAAGAAACAAAATAGACCCCAAATTCACCTACGACACCAACAACCAGAGTTAGCTTTGTTACTTGAAATGACGTGAATATTGCACACGCCCATCTCCAACAGATTAATACAGCAATATCACTCAAAACACAACAGTATAAAAAGGCATAACAAAGTAGTTCTTTGGATGGTTTTTGGATAAGATTGTCTTAGACCAATTCTATTACAGCTTATGTCTAAAGGGAAAAAAAAGTACTGCTATGGAAGTCATACCTGAAGCACACGTTAAGCAGTAAAGACATTAGTATGGCTTAAACAGATTCAGTTAAAGAAACTCCTACGGCCAAACAGTGTCTTGACACATGAATTTTAAATTTCTCACCTCTTCTGCAACTCTAATTCCTGAAAATCCTACAGGAAATATCTTAACTCTGACCAATAATGTTTAAGTTGCAGTCAACATTCTGTTCGATTTGCAGCTTCCCCCCTGCCCCCAATAAGCAAACTAAAGTTCAAGCTTCCCCAAAATTATACTGCTTAGAAACAAACCTGATGCATACAGTTGTTCAAACAAATGACCTGGTGTTCTACATAAACCAAGAGATATCTTAAAAGAAAACACACATGCCTGGTATCATGAAACTGACTTAAAAGGAAGACAAAACAGACACACAGTGCAAG
>NW_009259787.1:334662-353273 GCF_000687185.1 Egretta garzetta | reverse complement strand
TGCTCCCGCAGTAACCAAGAAATGCACAGACAAGCCCGTTCAGACACAGAGGCAAGAACAGAAATAAAAAAGGGGGGAAAAAAAATTAGAACACAAGCCGTGAACAGTTTTAAAATGGCTTTTATTTATATAAGTCATTGCACATTCCTAATACAGTGATTTCCTGAAAATTACAGTATTTTGTAAACATGATTTACAGTTTAACCATACACAAAGCCTAGTTTTATTTCATGACAGAATAAATTATTTTCTTTTCAAAAATTAGTCAAGTGCAATTTTGCCCAATATTTAATTGAGTACTAGAATTTAAGCCTATGAAACTAAAGTAACAGATGCAATTATCTAAATCTTTTGTTTGAACACATTCACTTCAAAATTTAACTTCTCGTTCCCCCTACCTTCCCACCCACCCACTTAACAACATTACTTTCTTTGAAAAAATTACCCATTATGCATCTTAACAGTTTTTCACAATATGGTGCAGGCCACTGGTGTTACAACTAAGCATTTACCAGGATGTCAAAATGCCCTGTAAACTATAGAGCAGGTGACACCTAGCGATCCCCTTTTAAAATACTGAAAAATTCCAAGCTAAATTTTGCTTCAGTGGTATATATGCAGACATTTTTAAGTTTGCCAACAGTTTTTTCTTATTCTATATAACTTGAATTCTTTAGAGATGCACATAATTTGCAGCAATGCGCAAATTTGACAATGTCCTAATCAGGCCTGCCATGCCTCTCACCTCTGTGGTGTTCTGCATCGTGATGCTTCTTGTCATCTTTTATTGCCAAGTGAGACTGCCCACCCAAAGCACTAGAAAGGGCAAGAAGGCCAGCACTGCTTCCGAGTGGAGGGATTCCTGGAGGCTGAAGTCCTGATGGATGTGGCGTTAGAGGCACTGGAGGTCCATGGCCATGAGAGAGATGTTGAGCCTGCAACTGCTGCTGCTGTTCCCAGCAGTATCATCATCCCCAGAAGAACAATGCATAGCACATAGTTTGGGAAGGAGAAGGAAGAAGTTTGGTTAATTATTGAGAATCAACAGTGGATTTTTTCATTGTTTTGTTTGTGTTAAATCTAGCCTCTCCTCTTTGTCCCACCACACTATACATACTGCATTATATCATGCCGTCTGTGGACAGCTCAGCTCATGCCCCATAAAACAAAAAAGGCTAGCTGAATACTTGTTCTGCAGCCTGAGGAATAGGATCAACTACTACAGGCTGTTCTGGGCAGCTACTGCCTGTCACAGCATCACCAATGACAAATAAACAGCAGCAGCAGAATACCTTTCCCTTTCTATAGAAAGGAGTATCACGGCTCTGGGAAAAAAAAAAACAAATTTCACTGGCAAGACTGATTTAAATTCACCCCCTCCTCTCTTTCCACAATTTGGAAACAGTAAGTAGGTTTATATTTTGAATATTAAAACCCTAAAAGTCACTGCTCCATTTCATATTTAGTGCAGTTAAATTTATATTTTACCCTAGCCAAACTTTTGGAAAAAATATTATTCATGAATGAATAATGTGTTGAGGGACCAACTTTGAGCTTAAAATCCAGGTATTCCAGATATTATCAATACGGTCATGGAATTCCCAACATGAAACATGGTATTAATGAGTTAAAATACCTCCATCTGTTTCAAAAGCAGCTTGCAAGATCAGTATCATAATGAGTGGACTTACAACCCTGTAAGCAATCTGGTGAAGTAACCTGTAAGCAACTTCAGAAACAGAGTCCTTATAATGGAATTACTTCCCCATAGTTTGAATATTAAGATACTTTCTAGTTAAAGCTGTTATAGTTTTATTAATATTTTCCAAGTTCAGCTAACCATTTAATTTGTCCAAAATGCTCAGCACAGATTGATGTAGAAAATTAAGCTTCAAAACCATTTTTAGCTTAGTCATAGCTCTCCTTTAGTCTGCTACAGGTAAACAGATTTTCTGCCTCTTTCCTGCTTCCTTGTGCCTGGGCATATGAACAGAAGACAGAACAAACCTCTCCACCTTGGCCACGTGCCACCATCCCTCTGCTGAAGGTAGATACCATGAAAAAAGCTAGAGTACCATCCAATTCATGGGATCAAAGAGAAGACACATAAATAAATCTCTGAACAGGATGAGCTCAGCTAGACATGAGAGTTTGACCTGGTGAATGCTAGAGTCCTGTAAGAGCAGGCAAAATTGTTACAGTACTGCTGACAGCTACTGAAATCATATTAGACTAAAGCTCAAAAGATTTCACATATTATTCCAAAATAAATCAAAATAATAAAAAAATACTTTATCTGCTTCCATAAGTCCCAAGACTCGAGACAAACTGTCAACAACACTTGCGTAACATCTACTAGCACATGAATGACTTTATTTATTACTATTTAGATAATTACTGTGCCCCTACACTTTTATTTCTCATAATCGCATCCCAAGACATGCCTTGAGCTGTTTATAAACTTATGTAGACACAAGTGACTGACACTGAAGAACTCTGTGCTGGACCTTCTAATCTTTCACTTTTCTGCTGTCCCAACGGTAATGCAGCCATCATTTACTTATTTTTGATATATGGGACAATTCCTACAAATTACAACAATCCCTTTAGTCAATTCTATAAAGCCACAAGTTTACCAAATCTTTCTCACATGATGGATCAGGACGTGCTGCATAAAAAGCCTCTCTAGTCTTCACTGTAATACGTACATCTGATCATTATCCTTGCCAACTTTTCAGTATGTTTAAAAAGCAAGGTAAGCGAGAGGTAGTTCTTATTCTTCTATTTTAATGTGTTTACAACAACCCAAAAGGTAACATTTGAAGGACGCATTAAGAATTATTTTTATTTGAAGAAGTTAAAGCTGTAGACCACAAAATCAAGCAGCTATTGCTAGTGAAACTTCATTTAGCTGAAGACGTATCAGTAAGGAGTACTGTAAAGCCTGACAGGACTGAGACATTTGGGTTTTTTTTGTTTTTTGATCCAGCCCCAAAGAACAAGAGGACATCTCTTTTGTCACAGACCTTACCAAGACTTTAGTAGTTTTCAGCATATTTCCTCAAATCAGGAGATAACCCAATGTACTGGCAGGCTCCCTCAAAGAGATGGTACCTTAGTTGCTCCCTTCCTCGCTGACCACTTAAGCCAGGTCAGTCATCTGCACTCTAGCCATGAGACAGCATGCCTCTGCAGTGCTGTACTGCATTCATGGCATTGGTCTTACTCGTCCCCATCTGCACTATCACAATGGATTACCTAGGTGTGGTGTGCCATTGACTCTGCTCTACTCTGGTGCGGCCTCACCTAGAGTACTGCGTCCAGCTCTGGAGCCCTCAGCACAAGAAGGACATGGAACAGTTGGAGGGGGTCCAGAGGAGGGCTACTAAAATGATCTGAGGGCTGGAGCACCTATCCTATGAGGACAGGCTGAGAGAGTTGGGCTTGTTCAGCCTGGAGAAGAGAAGGCTGCGGGGAGACCTGATTGCGGCCTTTCAGTACCTAAAGGGGGTCTATAGGAAAGATGGGGAAAATCTTTTTAGCGCGGCCAGCTGTGACAGGACAAGGGGTAACAGTTTTAAACTAAACCAGGGTAGGTTTAGACTGGATATAAGGAAGAAATTCTTTACAATGAAGGTGGTGAAACACTGGAACAGGTTGCCTGGAGAGGTAGTGGAGGCCCCATCCCTGGAGGCATTCAAGGCCAGGTTGGACAGGGCTCTGAGCAGCCTGATCTAGTTAGCAGTGTCCCTGCTCACTGCAGGGGGGTTGGACTAGATGACCTCTAGGGGTCCCTTCCAACCCAAAACATTCTATGATTCTATGATCCCTTTCAAATTAGTTTTGTGGAAAAAACCTCCTCGCTCCTCCAACAGCAAACTCAAATTATTTTCTTTTGCAGTATGGGCATGGGAAGGTCAAAACAGGGAAATGAAGTTAAATTATTTCCATTCTTGCCCTTATCCCTTCAGGAAGCCTGTGAAGATGCCCTTTATTCATGCCTCTCTTGATCGGTTTAATTAGCAAACAAGTTAACGCACATGATTTCAGGAAGCATAGCTTAACATCCTTAGAAATCAAACTGTTAGGGACACATTACCTACAATTTCCCTGGCTCTGCTTGGTAGTCTACACACAGGGTATTTCGAAAGTCCCAGAAATGAGGAACAGATTAATCCCCTCTTAACAGGTTTTGAAGCTGGAAGCATGTGACGAGAAGGGCTATGTCCGGTTTCTCTGACAGGACTGCATAGGAACAGTGGGAAGCAATGCCCAGTGTAAGGTGTAGAATACGAGAGCTAAGTGGAAATGCATAACTTCGCATAACCTCTTAGCAGCTTTGCAAAATGGCTACTGAAGGTAGCAGAGGAAAATGGTACCTAAAGATGCTTAAATATTCAACTACGTGAAACAGACTTAAGACTGAAAATCTGATCATGGTCTTTTAGGAAACAAAGGTATATTGTGATTTAATGTTTATTATCTGAAGTTCACTGCTGTTTAAGACTGAAGTATATTGATTTACTGTTTATATATTACCTATTTGTAATAGGTTTAAGTACTCCCTAACACAAAGATAAAGATGATCCTTTCCAGAAGTTCGTGATCTTTTTATTTAAAAAAACTTAATTGTTAGAAGTATGTAGTATTCTCTTTCTAGAAGGGGAAAAGGAAATATATGCTGCACACAAAGGAAGAAACTGAAGACCAGGGAGATGGATAACAGCAGTGCTCACCAGATGTATTTAGTAACTAGACATTTGCCATAGTAGATCCTAGAAACAATTATGTTATGCATATAATCACTTTCCCGTCACTTCAAAGACACTAATGCCTGCTCTGTCACCTTTTAAGAGCTTAGCAGCAGTGAGATATAAAACGGAGTAAGTTGGCAGCGGTATCATGGTCTACTAGGCATGTTCATTAGCAGTTAATTAAAAACTAGACACCTGCCATAAGAAATCTGCTCAAAAAAGGATGAGTAACAGGTCTGCCTTACTACCAATTATTATCATTACTTGCAGAGCAAGGGCTGTGTCCACTTTCAGAAGGAAGTGGGAAGGTAAAGAAGAGTGCAATAATGCATACATAAGTGGCTGCACTGAGATAATTAGCCATAGTGATTTTAAAAGCATCAGTAGTCCACCCACCATTTTGTTGCAAAAACGTAAGTTCTTATAATTGCAAAGGGAGAAAAGGAATGGCAAATTCAGCTTACAGTACTGTCAAGATATAGGTTAGGTTTTACTGCCTCCAATTTGTTTCCAAGTATTGCCCAGACCACAAAGACCCAAAAATCAACATATGAAAAACAATACAGCACTTGCTTCTCTGAGAAAGCACCTCATAACAATTTTAGAGGCAGTACGGTTTTTCATCTCCAACATCCTTGGCAAGTTCCAGCTATAAAGAATTCTTTAACTAGGACTTAAAATTTGGAATTAATTTTCAATCTCTGCCAGAGACTTCCAGAGACAGAGTTATTAGTAAGTCTTTGTGAAACAGATTTCCTATACATAAACAATGACTCAACTCCTTTAGGCTCCTTGCTTATCATACTAGAGCATGACCTCCTACAATCCCACTTCCCACATTAAAGTAGCTCTGTTGAGGTCACAAACACCCATGGCTTAATTAAAAATGTAGTTCTGAATTCATAGTGTTAAATAGTTAGAGCGCTCTTCTGACCTTAAACAGATGTGTGGTGTACTATTCAGTACCTCCTGAAAGGACTGAATTAAAAATTCAGATATGATTGTACATCAACAGTGGAAAAAAGGTCATACCTGGTCCCAAACTACAATAGCTGTCTTCTCTTGTGCCCTTCTAAATAAACACCTGAGGGTAGAAAAATCCTTACCAGCCTTAGCACCAGTATTACTGTCAACAGATACCCCCAGGCATAATAAAAGTGTTCTGAAAACATACCTGGCAAGCACAAGAGTCATTTAGAGACCTAAAATGTAAAGGGCAGTTTTTCATGTCAACTTCTGTGAAACTGAAGAAATGTGATTTTGTTAAACACAAGCAGGCAGAAAGACATGACAGAATAACATGTATTACTGAATTCAATTTCATTGTCATATTCTCTCCCTTCCCAAAGGGAAATCTTCAGATTTTTTATTTGCTTGCTTAAGTAGCAGAAGGAAGTGAGAGCCTGTATCAAATGTCTATAGCCAATGAACATATGAGAGCCACTGTGTGAGCACATACAGCTAGCCAGCTAAGCAATAACTTTCTCCCTCACTGTTCAGAAATATTCTTAAAACCAACATTGCAAATGTAACCTTCCAAAAAAGGAAATAACTCGAGATTATGCTCCTGTCAGATCCAGTCTTCTCCCTCATTCTAAAAAAACCACAAACCCTGCACACACCACCCACACCACCAACAGTCAAATCTAGCAGGAGTAAACTCATCAGACAGTCTAAGCCATTAATTTCATTAACACCTGTATTTAAGTTTGTGTAGGTACTTTCAAACGAGTATTTCAGCTACAGGGAAGAATATAGTGCAGGATGACAAACAACCTTCTTTAAGAGTATATCCACATTCTTCTACAATGGAGTGATTGCATCAGTGGACATGGGAAGAGCTACAAATATCGTCCTACCTAGATTTATGGAAGGCCTTTGATACGGTTCCTAACAACAGTCTTGCCACTTAATTGGAGACATACAGGGTTGATGGACAGACTGTTAGTTGGATAAGGAACTGGATGGATGACTGCATCCAATGGATCAATGAGGCTCAGCCCAAAGAGCCAATGGCTCAATACGCCTATGGAAACCAGTAACTAGTGGTGTCCCACAAGGGTCCATAATGGCATCAACACTATTCAATATCTTCATCAATGACGTAGCTAGTGAGATTGAGTGCACCCTCAGCAAGTTTGCAGATGACACCAAGCTGAGTGGTGCAGTCGATTTGCTAGAGGGAAGGGATACCATCCAAAGGGACCTTGAGATGCTTGAGGTTTAGGCTTGTGTGAAGTTCACCAAGTTCAACAAGGCCAAGTGCAAGGTCCTGCACCTGAGTCAGGACAACCAGCAATATCTGTACAGATGGAGAAATGAAGGAATTGAGATTAGTCCTGTAGAGAACTTGGGAATACTGGTGGGTGAGAAATTGGGTATGAGCCCACAATGTGTGCTCGCAGTCCAGAAAGCCAATCATTTCCTGGGATGCATTAAAATAAGTGTGGCCAGTAGGTTGAGGGAGGCGATTTTGTCCCTCTGCTCCATTCTCATGAGACCCTGTGGGGAGCACTGCATCCAGCTCTGGGATCCACAGTACAAGAAAGGCATGGACCTGTTAAAGCAGGTCCAGAGATGGGCTACAAAAATGATCAGAGGGCTGGAACACCTCTCCTATGAGGAAAGACTGAGAGAGTTGGGGTTGTTCAGCCTGGAGAAGAAAAGGCTCTGGGCACACCTTACTGTGGCCTTTCAATATATAAAGTGGGCCTATAAGAAAGATGGAATAAGACTCTTTACCAAGCCCTGTAATGACAGGACAAGGAGCAAGTTTCAAACTGAAGAGGGTAGGTTTAAATTGGACATAAGGAAGAAATTTTTTATGATGGGGGTGTTGAGACACTGGAAGAGGTTGCCCAGAGAAACTGTGTATGCCCCATCCCTGGAAGCGTTCAAGGTCAGGCTGGACAGAGCTTTGAGCAACCTGATGTAGTAAAAGATGTCCCTGCCCATGGCAGGGGAGTTGGACTTGATCTCTGAAGGTCTCTTCCAGTCCTAACCATTCTACCATTCTATATAGGTGAACAGACTGATGTATGAGCTACCCAATATAGTATAGTACATGAGCTACTCCATTTTCTAACTTCACTTCAGCAGCAGAAGCTATGTTTCCTCTTTATTGCTTTTAGATGTTTCTTTTTTCTTGATAATAACACCACTAGACAGACTAATCACAAAAGTGCCTTAGCAGTCCCTGCAAGACACTTCCTCCTAACCTACTTGAACCCTAATCTTCAGTATCATAGCAGCAATCTGCAAAACTAATCTCCTAGGTTGTTTTCTTTTGCTGATGACACAAAACTGGGAGGAGTGGCTGATACACCAGATGGCTGTTACCATTCACAGGGACCACAACAGGCTTTATAAGTGGGCTGACAAGAATCTCACGATGTTCAACAAGGAGAAGTGCAAAGTTCTGCACCAAGAGGAACAATCCTATGCACCTATATGTGCTGGGGGCCACCCAGCTGGGAAACAACTTTGCAGAGAAGGACCTGGGAGTCTTGGAAGACACCAAGTTGAACATGAGCCAGCAATGTGCCTTTATGGCAAAGCAGGTGAATGGCATCCTTGGCTGCATTAGACAAGTATTGCTAGCAGGTCGAGGGAGGTGATCCTTCCTCTCATCACTGTTGAGGCCATACCTGGAACCCTGTGTCCAGTTCTGAGCTTCCCAGTACAAGAAAGACATGGACATACTGGAAAGCATCCAACAGTGGGCCTAGAGAAGACTAAACAGTCCCAGCTCTCTCAGCCTGTCCTCATATGGAAGATGCTCCAGTCCCTTATTGATCTTTGTGGTCCATGGCTGGATGGCCTAACAATAGGGCAAGAGGCAATGGGCACGAACTGAAACATGGGAGGTTCCTCCTGAACATCAGAAAACACTTTTTTTTTTTTTACTGTGATGGTGATGGAGCACTGACGTAAGTTACCCAGGGAGGTTGTGAAGTTCCCATCCTTGGAGATATTCAGAAGCCATACATGGTCCTGCACAACTTGCTCCAGGTAGTCCTGCTTGAGCAGGAAGGAGGAGGGTAGACCAGATGACCTCCAGAGGTCCCTTCTAACCTCAGGCATTCTGTGATTCTGCAATTCTTATTGCTTACTGTTTTCTCCCTGTTTAAACATGTTTTAGAAAAATTAGAGTAATCTACTAGTATCATTGCTTAATTTTCTAATTCCTTTGAAACATCTGTGTTTATTTTGGTTCATTTGGTTTCCTTACTTCCTCTTGTTCTAAATGCTTAGATTTTATTCTGACAGATAGGAAGCCACACTATACCACAGTAAACAAACTTGAAAGTGCCCACCACTGCATCTCTACCTAGTGAGTCGAGAATGGAGCCTTTGTAGTTTTGTAGAAGTTATTTGAAAACTACCCGTTATGTGAACAAGCCACAGTGCCTTAGGTGCAGGAAGAGAATGTCCCTTCAGAACAAAGAAACAGTGTCTTCAGCAAGCATCTTCCATCTATAAACCATGTGGAATGTCAATGCACTACAGAGATTTAAGTCCACAGAAGGACAGTATTGGCAAAAGCTATCCAAAGCCATATATTTCATACACACAAAGTCTGTGTGGCAGTGGCACGATTATTTAAAGACCCAGCTGTCTCATGGGAAAAATCCCGTTACTTTTTTGTGCTGTATTACAGAAGATGCATAGAATAGCATCTTTGGGTCTTACCATTTACTTTCAACTCCCACCAAAAAGAAAAAAAAAAAATCAAATGTTTTACTGTGTAGAGAATTGATGTCAGAAAGCAAATATCATAGTCAGAAAGATGATGAAAAGTTATCTTAAGTTTATTCTTTGTTATAATTTTCTACTGTGGGTATCTGCTTTAAATTGATGTTAAATTTCTGAACAGAAGGGTCTTCAAAGTTTTTAACAGTTCCTGTTCCCACTTGTTCAAACACCACAAACCACACTAATAAGTCTCAATTGCACATCACCTTTTTTTAAGCAGTAAGGGGTTGCATAAATTGCCTCACATAAACCAGAAAAGTGATGCTATACTGGGATAAAAGCAGCTTCCCCTCCCCCACAACAGTCCTTTTCTCACAAATTAACTTCATCTCTAAGGTAAGTGAAATAAGGCTGAGAAGTTGTATTTCACTGCTCCGCTGATACAGCAATTACAAGAACACTAACAAACTAAGCCCTTCTGCCACATTATCTATTAAAAAAAAAAATCAGACACAAGACCCTCAGCATGTCCAAAGTACTCCATGAAGCTACTGAAAAACAACATGAAGCTTATGGTTCTCAATTACAGTCTTTACCCGTTTTCCTTCCTTAACTTCTTTTCTACTTGGCCACTTGATTCCCTCCTCCCTGTGTTACTTTCCTCCTTTTCAGAATTCACTTTCACTCCTCTGCTATGGGATCCTCCTTTAGGAACCAAGTCTTGCCTCTTCTTTGTTCTTCAGAAAACTCAAAACAGGAAAATCAATGCTGATTTCAACTGGCACATGAAGATCAAAAAGACCACTTCATGCTCTGGTGCTCTCACAACACTTTTACACTGATGCATACCTGTTTCACTGTAAAATGTATTTCTTTCACAGATTTATCCTACACACTTTTGCCATAGAATACTAAACCTGGCCAGCTCTAGAGTCTGGTTTGTTTTTTTTTTTCTTCTCCTTGCATTAAACACTACATTCTTTAATCGTGCTAAAGTATGGAAAGTTAGCAGAAACACTTGAAAACATAATTCCTCATATACTTGCTCTGTAAGGCTAGTTGTTCTTCTCTATCTAAAGAAAATAAAAACTAGTTTCAGTCATGAAGCTCCCACACTAACTCATCTGAAAAAAATACGTATTTATTCATTGGCCATGTAGTTCAAGAGAAAAATGATTCCACAGAAAAATTACAGTACAGAAAGAACACGGATTCTAATGTGGGGCCAGCAAACCACCAGTACACATGGGTCACCTCCAAAGAGCCCACAGAAGGCAAATGAGACAGCCAACAAGGGTCAAAGCAGTTATACCAAAGCCTACATCTACCTAGCAAAACTCTAAATTCAATTTTTCACTATTACAACAGGAAAATTTTTCTGAGAGCCCCTTAAAAATCCTTAACATAAAAATACTAAATACATTCTTTAGCTTGTATTTTAGGGTATGTTCTGTATTTCATGAGGATTTTTGTTTTTAATTAGGAAAATGAAGTCTCTCAACACAAGAAAGGCTTGGGTTGCTATCAATTTGAATTACATAGCCAGTACAAGCCTACCTACAAGTACACACACAGTACTTTTGTTGAATCACAAGATCCCATTTTTAAATTTTAATAGTGTAGTTAGCTTTACACCTATAGAACCAAGAAACAGATCTTCAGTGCTCCCCAATTTAATTCAGATAGCAAATATAAAAATAATTTCCAAGGGTAGCTTATTAACCATTGATTAGTTCCCACATTGCCATTACAGATGGCAGACTATCTTTTCCTTAGCGCTATGCAGAGCAGCAGCTCTAACCTTTGCTGTGCCTTTCTGTCTCACTTTAAACACCTAGGTTACTCTGCCCTTCCTTCTAGCATTTTGGAGGGCAAGCCCAAGCATGAGAATTAGAAAGATAAAGAGATATTACACTTCAGGGCTCTTCAAAAAAAAAGATTACTCTTTTAAACAGTAATGACATATGCAGGTGGCCTCACGCAAATGATTTGTCACCACACCCAGTGAATGAGCACATCAGTTGTTTTTCCACTGAAGTGATCGGCAATTAACTATTTAAGAAAAGTTTAGTGATAATTGTTAAATGGCAAGATTTTTAACATCCCATTGACATAGAGGGAATAATTATATAGTACTGCCAGAATGACTGGCACTTTCACAGGAGTAAATCTGCACTTGCAGCCTAGCTACGCTGTGGAGCCTCTGCGGACTGTCCCATGCCAGCAGAGCCCTGCAGCGAGGATGCAGGATATTGCCAGCAGATGGAATTCTTCCAGTTCAGCGACATCTTCTCCCCAAGGTGCATTAGCACTCCACTGGTGTAGCTGCATCCACAGAAGGGCTTTTGCAACAGGAGAGAAGGTTTTTCTTCCCTCCTCCATGCTTTTAGGCACTGTAAGTCAACCTAAAACCTAGTAGCTTGCTACCAAGTACAGACTTACTGAAGCATGACTAGTGCTTGTATCAGCGGCTATGCTGGCAACACAAGCAGCCCACGAACTAAAGAAGCCCTTTTGCTAGCATATCCTTATATGTATATACACATATAAAATGTTATAGGTCACACATATACAATGATATATTTCATATCATTAATATACAATACATACACTGTATGTTATATATTACACATAATATTATGTATATATTACATATATAATGATTGTAAAAGTTCTTCTGTGTGTTGGTATATATAGCTTTTTCATTGATAGCTATTCTTCTAAAAGTATGTATTACAGGGCTGGCTTAAGAATAGTTTCTGTCTCAAACAGTTTATAGCAAAAAAAAAGATACAGAAACAAGACAGAAGAGCAAGTTCTAAGAGTCCTTGTTTTAACGGTTTGTTGTTTGTTTGTTTCTTCTCCTTAGTTTAAATAATGTTTGCTGTTTATTTCCTCAGGCTAAACTCTGAAGAAATAAGGGACAAACAGCAAAGCTGAATTTGTACTGGAGCAAAAAGACTCCGCAACAATGGAGGAACCAGAGAAGCCCTTACAAAGGATAGATGCCACAGGGCAGGAGGGAGTGGAGGGGTAGAGTCAGAGTTAAAACGGAAAAAATGATCCTTGCACAGGAAAGCATGTCTTCACCAAAGGACTTGCCAGACTCTAAAGGAAAGTAACAAATTCAAAACCACATTCTAAAAACCACAGAAGACGACCTTAGGTTCTCTTGGTCCAGACAAACAAAGGCTGGTTTTCTGAAACCAGTTACATTTTTCTGATCACTGTCATTGTAAGTCAGTTTGAGAACAAAGCTCTTCTTTAATTTTAGACAAGTACATATTGCTTTCTCTAAAGACTCAGATGCAAACCTTAAGTCTCTAGAATGAAGCTGTCAGCACACATTGCTTCTGGTTTGCAGAAACTGCCAGCACAATTTTTTCTGGGGCAACCATAAATTCCTGCTATTACTCACCTTCTAACCTCAAATCTATGTATTTGCCTTTTTAGCTACTGTTAGCATGTTGCTACCATCCAACAACACTTCAAAAGCATGCTCCTGCTGCCATAGCAGCCAAAAACAACTAGTTCAAGCATGCACCAATTTGGAAATGACTTAAAGATATTACTCTAGGGGGTTTTATTACTGACATATGATTATCTTAAAAAGTATTTATTTTCCTTCCAGGCTCTTTTAGTCTCCAGAAATTTTAATCTTGCTGAACATGAAGATAGTAATAATGGAGTAGAAAGGCTTTCTGGTAAATTAAAATCCAGAAGTTAAATACAGTATTTTAAATTATGCTCATCACACTTTTATCCCAGCTACTACTAAATATAAAAACATTTCAGAGATACCAAATAATGAAAAATATGACAGGCATGAGAAAAGCATTACATCGATCTTTATTTACTGTTCCAACCCACGGACCAGATCCTTGGAAATTTCCTGTAACGATTTCCACTACCAAATGACAATCACTTCTGAATATGCATTTAAGCTAATGCACTTCTGCTAATCCTTGTTTTTACTACCTCGGTACTGCTGCTTGTAAGTATTTAAAGAGCTACAGTTAAACAGCACATTTAAAAACAGTACTGTACGTTCTCAAGAAGTTGTTATACAAGGCAGCAAACTTGGTAGTTCAGCAAGTACTATGAAAAAAGAAAAAATAATGAAGTTACCAGATACCAGAATATCTGCAGGTATCAGATACCAACTCTTCAGCATATGAAGAGTTACAGCAAACTGCTGTACAAACTGTGTCTTTGCCTTTAATATTTCCTAAAGTTATCCTAAATGCCTATGCTAGTCTCTCTCTGTGCAAGAACAAGGAAAGCAAGCTTCTCTCTCCCTTCTCTTCCAGTCCTCTCCCACAGCCCCATCTTGACAGTCTGCCTCGCTCTTCCCCCATGAAAAACATAGTGGATTGCGGTTTTCTTGCACATTTCCAATGTTTCATATTTACAGTACTTGTGTCCCCCTGTATCTTCCTCCAGCCCCTCTGCATCTATCTCTGCACTTCCTACTCGCACTGACTCCATCTTGGTCAGTCACCCAGTTACAGGTGTATTTTGCCTGTGTGGTCCACACCACTCTCATCAGCACACTGACAGTTCACCTCAGTGTATCAGTGTTTGCTTCCCAAAACTAGACCTTAGTTCCTTTTGGATCTGTATGCTTCATTCTGTGCACTTCTCTCTCCTACCACAAAGTAGTCCAACTTAGAGCCCTACATCATTCAACACAAACTCCCAACTTCCTGTGTTTCCACTCATGTTACAGGACAACCCCATGACTGTGCTTTGCTTCATCAACTAACTTGATTTCACATTTCTGCATTTGATTTCACCTAATGTGCCAACCGATTCATTCTTCCCATCCAACTCCTTCCTCTTCCAAACCTACCATACCTCAGACTTCCCTCAAGAGAAGCACTGAAGGTCACATCACATTTTTATCTCAGTTTACTGAGTCTTCAGCTACTCCAATTCCCCCACTTGTCTCACTTCAAGCATGAATGCAAAGCAGACATTTGTAAGAGAGAAACTGAAGACATGAGCATACCTTCTTCTCTCCTTTTGCTTCCTTGATAAGTCAGGGAAAAAGTGGATAATAGTCACAAAAACAATCTTCAAACATGGAAAGCTATTCTGCCTACATATGCTTTAATCAAGAGAGGTGCTTTGAATCACTCCCTAGAAGAAGTAATCCTTTAATTAATTATTAATTAAATTAAATATTCTACCCTTCTGTGCCAATAACTTTTATATATACACATATTCCTCTGCCTCAACCACCTTCAAAAACAAACCTACCCCTAACACCCATTTTGTCTTTCTGGTAGCCCTGCCACATTCTCTTTATTAAAGCTCACTGCGCACACTTTCTCTAAATCCTTGCCATAAACTGTACTATTCCAGCACTTTTACCCAACTTTAGTCCTTTTCATTCCACAAAACTGTTCCTTCCAAACCAGTCTGTTTAACAGAACTATTTGGAGTCAAGTTCAAAAAAAGAAGGAACAATATCTTCTAGCCTATCAATCTCCTCTGCTTCTATCTACCTAACCCTTCCTGAAACCACATTCTCCATTGACTTTTCTTGTCTTCTGTTTTACATAGGTTTTTCTAATCCTACAGGTCCCCTCTGCACCTCTCCTGCTGCAAAACAGACCAACTTTCAGCTCTACACCCATTCAGCATGCACATCCCATATCCCCCATATCTGCTCGGTAGACAGTAATCTAGCAAGTGGTACCAACTCACTGGTGGTACCTCATCAGAATCTACCTTCTCTCTGCATTTGAATTTGCAGCTGTGTATCTTCAGGTTTGAGATCTAGCTAACCACATTTTTCCATCCATCTCCCTTTCACTCCTTTCTTGAAAGCTGTTAAGCATCACAAATTTGTAATGATATTCTTGGTCTCACCTTTGACTTTTAGCTTAGATATTGGGTCTAGATGAGAGAGGCACCTAAAGATATTTTGTTTTTCTTTTTGGACAAGATCAAAGATGCAGCTTTTTCTAACCACCCACGTGTGAAACCTTGCAAGATAAGGGAGGTCTGACCTGAAACTCAATTACATTTGACTTTTGGGTGCAATTTTCCCCTCTTCAGAATGACTGAGAACATCTCCAGGAAATTACTGTCTCATTTAGACACTACCCTCCTCTACATTGCTGCTCTAAGGTTCTCCATTTCCCCATCAGTCCAGACTGCATGGAGTGGAGGGGAGGAGGATGGTGTCAAGTGTAAAACAAGTTTGGTTAACGCTTTATATTTGTTCACATTTTTACACACCTTCTCCCAGGTTTTCTGTTTTGAGTAGGACAAACTACCAATACACATCAACAATGCTTTCTTATTTTTTCTCAAAACTCAGTGGCACTAACAATAAAAATCTGACTATTAATTGGGGATTGGTATTTTGAGAATACCAGTTGTAATGCTGACAAACACCTTCTTCCTTCGCTATGTATTTTAAACTTAATTTACAAGTCTGGAGCCTCTGCATTCTAAAAGCACCTGTCGTAACAGAATCTTAGCATGTAACTAAGGTTTCTATGTATTTTTATAAAAGCAAAATACAAAGAATAACCCAGGACGTTGTCCCACAATTCTTATTGCCAGAGTTTGGTAATTTAGACTTGGGATTAGCTAGTTTGTTAAAAGTGAGGACAGTGTCTTGTGCTCACTGGATCTCATTCTATTTAATTTAAAAGAACTAGGCAATTTCCCCTCCCTCAGCACATAATGCAGATCATGGCTGAGGAGGATCTAAAGTAATGCTACAGCTGCTTAGCTCTTCCCTTGCACTAAGTTCTGCATTCATTTCTGCTCTAGTCTGTATTTCTATTTTATAATGAAACATACAGCCTGTTATTTATAGGCTTTCTAAGGATTAACTACACACTCATAAGAATAAACCCTCAAGAGGTTAACCTCATCCTCTTAAGCTTCACACACTACAATCCCAGAGATAGCTGGCAACCACAGCCAAGAGAGAAAAAATAATCCCACATCTTGCTAATCCTTTAGCCAATCACCTCACGCAACAGTGGAGAGGCCTCTCAGAGACCTACAACTCAATCTGTCTCAAGAGTACTGTCAATCCAAAAGATACATATTTCACAGAACTATTAGCAACCCACCTCAAAAGGCAAAATAAGACATACCTGGCTGCTCACTGGTACAATGAAGTCGTGCATCTAAAATGTAATGCTAAAAAAGATTCTAGTTTACTGATTATATTTCCCACATATATTTGCATATTCTACTTCTAAAAACTACCTATTTGTTAATTTGAAAGTAAATCTCTAAGAAATTTTGCAATGTTTACATCTAGATAGACCAATGCTACTGTCCTTTATAGTTCCTAAAATGAACTTTAAGTACCTTTGATTTTCCAGCCAGATCATATCTTTCTCAAAAAAAAAAAAAACCACCACAGAAAACACCAACACCTTCAAGTTAAACCATGATAATCTAATTCTTTCGTACCATGATCTGGATTCTTTATTAACCCCAAGCACCCATGGCTGCAAGCAGTGCCAAGGAGTTTACGGGTACACTTACCTTTTAAATCAAAGGTTTCTGTTTTATTATCTACCTAGCAAAATTGCTGCTTCATTCAGCTTTAATATAACAAATATTAAATGGTGCCATTTAAAAAAAATGGCAAGGAGGTTGTTTAGCCACACTGCTACCCTGTGGCTGGAAGTTAAAGCCTTCAAGAACATGCAGGAAAAGTGTAAGACCAGAGGTATGACCGTTAATAACAAAATATCATCCACAAGTAAGAATGTTTAATGAACAGAGAGGATTAGCATTGCTTACAAGCTCACTGAGTCCAGCTATATTACTTTTTTTTAAAAAAAGGTGTCAATTCATTCATTCTCTTTTTGTACATCCTTAATACACACAAATTTCAAAGCCTGGCTTTTGACTTCATAGGTAATTCTCTGAAAAATCTGTCCCATGATACTACAAATCGCTATGCTCACAGTCTCTCCTATAATAGGCTTCCACCTTTTCAACTGGAAATAAAAAAAAACCAAACCCACAAAATATAGTTCAAGATCATCTTGTATTTCAAAAAGTTGTTCCCTCTAATTAATGGCTTAAGTTCCCTTCCAGAATTCACGTAAGGCCCAGCCGCAACAGGAATTGCTCTAACTCAGGCAAGCCAACTGGGAAACTCTTGAATCATCCAGCATCAACAAACAATGGCCCGTAAAGAGGAAAAGGAAGAAGGGGAAAAAAGTCAAGCCCCAACAAAAATGCAGATTTCATCTAATCAAGAGAAACTACACAAGTGAGCATCAGCTAGGAAAAGTAAACTTTCCCTCTATCGTCAGAATTTATTGTACGTAAGTATCCCTGGTAGTATGATTGCCAGAGGCTACTCGATTGCATCTTCTACTGTTGCAGACTGCTTCAGCCTAATTGCATTCTGAAAATTGGGTTTCATGATCTTTCATGCTCATAATAGACGTCTAAACTGTTAAATTACTATTTCTTTTCTTATCTTGAAAGACATTGCACTTTAACAGTATGGCCCTTCCATTGTTCTTTACACTAAGTCAGGTCCCTGAACAATACTGACAGCTGCTATCAAACTGGGCTGTGCTCACTCTCAGTGCAGCTGCCGCTTGTAGGAACAGACAGGCTTCTGATGTGTCCTCCCCTCTGGGGAGAGGGCTTGACATGCTGCGTGCTCAGTGAGGGGTAGCAAAGGTCCACTGAATTGTCAACCCAATTTTATGCTATTCAGGTTTTCCAGGATGCACACCGTCCCTTTCAAACACAATCAAGCATATGTCAGAGCAAGAAACTTACTGTGCGGCACAAGATAATTATTGATCACATAAGACTGTAAAAGATCACTATGACATACATCTAATTTCAGCATTATGTATATGCATGCATCTACACGGTCAAAGAAATTTTGTGCCCAACATGTTCATTTCTTCATTCACAGTTTTGGATTTGTATGGCATCATTCAGAAGTCTTTCAGAAGACACAAGAAAGTATCTCTTCTGATGAATCTTAGGTATTTTTAAAAAGAAAGAAGGTGGAGGTTTCTATTCTTGCTTCCAAAGAGCTTCTCCCAGCCACAAAAAAAGTTCTTAATTGTATGTGGTACTTGTATATATATTGCTTTTAAAAGACTATATGGTCTAGACTTTAAAAAAGAGGTACATAACATGCTT
>NW_009259787.1:311574-334603 GCF_000687185.1 Egretta garzetta | reverse complement strand
TAAATATATTTTAATAAATATTACCACTTACTGCATAAAATATTCTTTAAAACTAGTTCATTAAAAAAGGGGGTTCCATTCCATTTTCATCCTAAACAAGTAATTAATTTTAAAAAATGCAAGAAGGTACAGTTCTCTAATCTTTGTTAATCAAATACCACAAATGTACATGTGCTGTATTTCAAAGATCAAATCAGGTATTCATAAAGTAATTCATTACACAAGCAAAGCACAGAGGAGTTTGTGACAAATACAGAAGTAATTGTGTAGGTTTCTAAGATGTGATTAGCAAATCAACTAAGTAACAGTCAAAATTTGATATGAAAGAAAAAAACAGCACAGATTTGAAGGGGGGGTATGTTTATGCAAAGCTAATCTGTCAAGTGTAATAAAGCAGCTTGAATAAAATTTAAGCTGAAAATCCACTGAAGCTCCCCATTTCAGGGAGGAAAAGCTATTAAAAGGAAATGAAGGTCACCCTCCCAGTTTATTTCACCTAATTGACTGCCAATAGCTTACCACAGGCAAACCGACTGCAGATCTGCAATTGAGAAACTGATGAAAGGAGAGTTTTCAAGCTGAGGCTCATTCTTTTAATCCTCCCTCACTCCTTTTTTTTTTTTCCATCTCCAGTTGGGATGTAATTTTAAGCACAGATGGATTAACTGGTTCCATTGTCTGTAGACGTCATTGGACTATGGCACTGTTAATCCGTACAGCAGCATGTCTAATTATCATTACAAAGTGTCTGAGGGAACTATAAAGACCAGCAGGGCATCTTCTCACAAGCAATTAACATAAATTGATAAATGAGTAATTTGAATCCGCTCAAGGCGCTCACATATGAATAAAATCAGAAAGGACGGGTTCTTGTTTCAGCTACTTCTTTCACTTAGTCTGGAAGGGCAGAAAACATGAGAAGTATTCTAGACTTAGTGTCGGGGGAAATGAACTCATGCAGTGGAAGGAATGTATGGTTCAGAAAGTTCATTAATACAAAGCAAATGACTTGTGATTGACAGCCAGTCACAAGCAAGTGGTATTAACTTATTTCAGCATATTTAGAAGCACATACTTGGTGAAAGGCTATTAGAACACTGTGTCAGACAATTAATACTACTTCAAAAGCAAGTGAAGTTTCTTTTCAGTAGCATGCTAATTTAAAATTCATGAAAGATCCACAAGAAAGGGAAAGAAAAAAGAATGAATAGTTGTACAGTCTCCAAGAACTCAAGTGTCACAAAAAGCATGAGGCAAAGGTAACCAGATCAACTGACATACAATACCTATAGATAAACAAGCAACTTTCCTAATCATTATATTTCTTGAAGGAAAAGTTTTGTTACACACAGCATTGCTGCACAAAATGATGTTCTGAGAAAGTAAGCTATTAACTTTATCCCTGCTAAAATGAAGTGGAGCAAGGCAAACACTTCAGCAATATCGGGCATCAAAACAGCATTAGATATCAAAACATTAAGCTTATCTTAAAAATAGCAAAGCAGTAAGATATGAAAGCAAGTTATACACACTGTAGGAGGTAGACCTGGAAGGCCACGTACCCCGATGATGGCATTCAGTTCAGCCATGGTCACTTGTTTGGCACGTTCTACAGCTTGGGCCACTTGCTGCTGATGCTGTTAAAAGAAGAAAGGGTATGGGGAAGAATTTGTGTTAAGGTATTGACCGCAAAACAAATCCAACCAGGGTCACCAACATCTGAATAACCGGTTTGTCTGCAGAAGCCCAGGCTACCTGTTGCAAGACATCTTATGCAGGTAAGAGGTAGCAGTGCCCGATTGCTCACCTGTTCAAAAGCAAACAAGAGCCCTGAAGGCAGCCAGCTCACCTCTTCCCTCACGCCACTTCAGTATTAGCTTTCCGGCAAATGAATAATCAGTTTCTAATTGAGCTGACAGGATGATAATGTCAACTTCACACTAGTGTGAATTTTAACATTTTTATACTCTGTGCCCACACAGCAAAACCTACTGAAATTTCGAACAGGGAAGAGTATTGCTTCACTGAACTCAACAAGAATTACAGGCACCCTCTGTAAACTGTAGAGTTTGAAAAGGCATATCCAAAATAACAGGCTTCAAAATGTAACAGCAGCTGCCCACAGTACGGTACAATCACAGCCACTCAGACCAGATGCAAGTCTGTAATCTTAAACGGTGTTTTGCATCTGAGCTAACTACTCACCTTTTATACTAAAATTTGATATAAATTATGTAGACATGATAAGCATGCTTATTTCACTAGATTCATATTTGACAACTGAATATCAAATAAGCAATCACCATGATTAGAAATGAAAGCATTTTGTCACATTGGCAATATTTTACAGACTCCCACTCTCCTCAGGCAATGAATGAGGCTGAGCCATTGTCACTAGTTTGAACTCAGATTTGTTAGACCAAATTAGCAGGGGGTTTGCACACTTCAGCTATAACAGATGTTCCTTACACTTGTGTATTGTGATAAAATTAACATCTTAAAACTAGCTAATTTGCAAACAGAAAAGCAACATAATTGCACTTTAACAGCTGAACAGTTTTACTTACTTCCTGAGACAAAAATGGGATGACTTGTGCACAAATTGTATTCAATCTCTTGGCGATTTCTGTCTATAGAGGAAAAGTATTTTGATTAAAAACTGTGGTTTAGATTTGTTGCTGTATATTAACTAGTATACAGGATTACATTAAGTTCACATGGTGAAGAAAGTAACAAAAAATCCACATCTTCAAACTACTGCAAATATAAACAATTAATATATAAGCCCAGATGAGGACAGAGATTTAGTTAGCTACTCTAGGACATCTGCCATGTCTAGAGCACCTAATCTGTATACACATTTAGGCACAAATCTGGTCCTCGTACATAGCTCATTAACAAGTAAAGCATTTTTGAAATCCATTAAGTCCAGGATAAAGCCTTTTAAAAGGTAGATTTACTATTACTCAAATTATTAAACAGCATAACATGAAGGTGACAGGCATGGAAGAAAATAAAAAAAAATATATAAAAGAAATACCAAGACAGAAGCGAGTCAGAATGGAGACAAAAGGTACAGACTTCTACAACATCCATATTGAGAGACAATTAAAATAATGCAGACAAGAAAAATAATATCAGAAAATATGGTAGTCAATAACAGCAAATTAGTGAAACTGAGTAACATAAGAACAATAAGGCCAGGAACCAGCAGAGAACAGAACAATCCTTCACTGAAAGCAGCAGAGAAGACAGCAGGACGAAGTGGTTGAGTCCCTCTTTTCTACAGCTTTACGCGTCTGCTACTTTAGTATCTCCCACTTTTGCCATGTCAACTTAGAACACAGAATTTCTGGTGGGGTACAGGGATGATCTCTCATTACTCAGTCTTACTTGTGCTTATAGCTTTTCAGACCTATACATCTGCCTACCATTCAGAACCATAACTATAATTAAGCCTCAAGGTACTTGCACGACTCCTACAGTTTTCCTTAAAAACATCTCCTGCAGTCACTGTAGCACAGTTGCACAAAACCACTATTAGCGTCCAGATGTGAACACATTCTACATACAAGACACTCCGAACAGCTCTTGTTGGTCTCCGTCATATCATTAATCCACATAGGTGGATCCTTGCTGAGAATCGTTAGGCCTTCCATGAAATAACATGCATAAACCTGAGCAAAGATAAACGTTTTCAGAGAGGTCAGACGAAAACATTACTAACTCATCTGCTGAGCCTTTCCCTGAGCCTTCCCATCATCTCCATTTTTTTAGGAAGACACTGCGATGTGCTGATTCTTATACATCAGTCAAGCAGTAATTAGGATACAAAAGCCATCCTTCACTTTTTATGTCTCAGCAGACAGGTGATTTGGGATCCAAATATAACTAGCAAGCTTTAACACCTCTTTCCCCACCTCTGACAGACACGGGGAAAATACTTGATAGTGTTGAGACTTGTAAACCACCAGTGTCTCTTTGACATAAGCTGAAGTACTCCTCCTGACCAAACTCTGGCATTTGACAAACCCACTTTAAAGTTTTGAGGAGACAGGTGTCTCCAAAGCAGTTTTGGTTTCTTCTTAGAACCATAAAGTTCCCCTTAAATAAGAGCAATGAAGTGACAGTTGCTTTACAGCAAACCTTTCTCCTGCACAACAAGGAGAACAGATCTCCCTTCTCAACAGGAACAGCTACCATTTCACACAGTACCACAGCAGTCTGTTTCTGTTTTGTATGGGCCATGACCATAAAATATCCATCATCCTGTGTGTGGCCTTTAGTACTGCTACTACATACATGCCAGCAAAGGCAATACAAGGAAGTTACCAGCTTAACTATTACCAGTTATCAGACTTAACTATTACCAAATCTCATGGTACTTTCAGTGTCTGTTAACAAGGAGGGAAAAAAAAAAAACAAAAACAAACCCCACACGATTGTGAGAAACTATGTACTAAACAGCATTTTTCCCACATACCTACATGTCCCTCCAGAAAGCAAGGTACGTCAGCTACAGAAAGGAAGTCTTACATAGCAGTCTGGTTGGCTAGTGTTTTAGCTAAGATGTTTAGGGTCCAGGAAGATAATTGCCCTAGACCAATGGGATTACCTTTCTTTTCAAGACAGAAGCCAGGATGAATCAGAGCAAGTGACAAGATGGGAAAGAAAAAAGTAAAATAAGAAACTCATTGGGTTTCTACTGAAAAGTTCTTTTGGCCTGTATGACCTACACAGAAGTCTCCCTATTCTGTAATACTGAGATAAGTAATCTTATTGTAGCTGCAAGGAAAAAAAAGAAAAATCTGTTTTCAGCAGAGTCTATAGAACATGCAAGTTGTCCGTGTTACTGGGTTTTACCTCACAGGTCCCAAATATCTGAGCTTCACTGTAATAACATAGCATACAGGACAGCACACAGAAAGACAAGAGAATGCAGCACCATGCAATAATTACCAGTCCCAATGCAGACTAATCAGATTTTTTAAAAAAATTTAGCTCTTTTCTAAAAAAAAGGGGCATAATCAACTTTCCCCCTTTCCCATTCAATCTTACTTTAAAGGTATTGTCTCACTATTATCATACATGACTATCAGAACTGAAAAAATGTATCCTTCTGAATTTGTCTTTACCAAAGCAGGGCAACACTGATGATCATACATGAACAGCATCATTTAATATTAATCTACAGTGCTAGGTAAACTGAAATGTACATGCCATAAATGAGTTTGAGATTTCTTGCTGCTGTTACAAGTGTCAGTTAAGAGACATTTACACTGAAAGCAATCTGAAAAGTCTGTTCTAACTTGCTCCATAACAAGTCTGCTTACATTTAAAAGGCAGTTTGCCCACCAGTGCTATTTCCCACACAATTAAATAAAGTACTTAAAATTATTTATCCACAAGATTTCATACACCTCCTGTTTGCTGCCCTCAAATGTTCAGTAAAAACTATTCTTATTCACAAACATGTCAAATGTTTTTGCTCTCTAGTTAGCTGTGAAAGTTAGGTTTTAATGCAAAATTCACCTAATCTTGCCCACCAGGAGTTGCAAGAGGCTGTTGTCAGACTTGAGAGTAAGGAACTTTCATGACTAAATATAAATCTAGCTGTTCAAACAGTTCACCTTTCAGGGTTAAATATCTTTGAGTATATATGCACACGTGTATATATATATATAATCATTCTTGAAATCAAAAAACTTTTTTGAAGGAGTCTAGGAGAACTTTGTTAATCAAGAGTAGACATCAGTAACTGGTGGCATTAGAGTAAGCTATATATTCAGATTTGGGGCTCATGCATTTGAAAGTCTTAAAAGAAAAGTACTTATCAGTTACTTCTGGATGCCTCCCAATGTAACATAGCTATTATCTAACTGCTGATCTTGAGACATGTAGGGTAGTCAGAAGAATGAGTAAACAAAGAAAATTTTGCAGAAAGCTGCTCAAGCATAGACAAACATGACTAATTGCCCACGTTCTTTGGCTCCTTGGTAAAGCAGACTGTAGAAGCCTGCATCTCTCATGAAAGCCCTCCTAGCTCTATGGCAGCTCTTAGCAAAGCATCTGAAGTGCCCTTAATTGTTTGTGTTCTTAATGCAGAGCCTCTTGAATACATTCATTTTTAATAGAGGACTTGAGTGTGGGGCCCATCAAAGAATGACAAAACTACATCATTCACTGGTTCTTGCTGTTGTAATGATTGTCTTTTGAATTATTTGCAAATGACAAGCTTGTCAGACCCCTGACTGAAGTGCTACCCTCCCTTCTTAAGTATCATTAAAAATTAACATGAAGGAATTCAGATGGATTTTGCAAAATTAGGTTGAGCAGACGGATTTTCTTCACTCATGTAATTTTTGCCTCTGTTCCATCTAATTAAGGACTTAAATGTTTTGACCTATCCACTGCCAAACTCAAGTGTTTGCACTTAAATTTGTCTCTTGCTAAAGTGAATTCTCAACATAATGACAAAGAACAAGCAGCCAGACTAGTTACTAAATATAATATTCATTTAAATAAGTCATTTTACTAAGCAGTTAAGAAAGAGCTTGTATATACAATTGTATCTTTTTCCTTCTGCATTTTAAAAAAAAATGTTGAAGTGTTTTCTTCTACAGTAGTCTATTCCAGATCATTTTACATTTTGACAGCCTGTACTTTCCAAAGCACCACATAAGATATCATACTTAAATCAACTTGATTTCTTAAACAACTACAGATTTTTGCACTGGAATAAAAGAAGGAAGTATAACACAAGTATCCAAACTCTAACTCTATTTCTCACCACACCTAACACCCATGTGTATTTTATCACTAATGCTGGAAGGCCCAGCCTACATGAGCCATCACTCTTACTTCTGAGTGAAGAATGTGACCTTCCTCTGAGGAGAATTAGTTGAAACCTCAGAGGTTTCAGCAATAATAATTTTGGGCTTGGTCCCATCAGTGTCTGCCATACGTGTCCCAGTAGTGACTTTAGCCATAGCATCCACAATGATCCAAAGCAAAAATTAGATCTTACAACACGTTATTTTTAACAATCAGCTGTATTGTGACAACTGCTCTGTTAATAAGGCTCAGTTTCCTCAAATCTGTCCAGACTTACCTTTACAAAACAATGCTCAGCTAAAAATGTCCGTTGTTATGTTAGAAGCTTGTCATCTTGCAAACTGCACTTCCTATATCATGAAGTTAGATCAGTATTTGAAAACACTATCACTACTTCTTAAGGCTTATGCATTCTTATTTATTATATTTTTATTTACTTTTATTTATTTCAACCCAATTTTGAGAATCACATCAGTCATTAGATTGGGAAGAATACAACTCAGGAACAACAAGAAAACCCAAAGGTTTGATGACACCAAAAAAATCGTGTCCTAATCCATTCCTTTAAAGCAAAAGAAACAGAGAATCAGCCCTTAATGCACAAAAAAGAATATACTGTCAAATCACATTCACAAAAGCTTCAGAAGGTAATTCTTAAGTATTCTCTGCCTCCACTTACACTTTCAACACATAGAAAGCCAAGTACAACTCCTTCTGGAAGAACAAAATGGACTTCCTGCCATTTACAGCATGTAACACAGTAATCCACTAGGGAGTAAGGGTCAATGTTGCACTTTTGGTCATTACTGAATCATTTGATATTATCTGTGGTGAGGATGAGAAGAAAATCGAAGGCTATGAGAATGCTGCAAATGGCTTGACCTCAGACCAATTTTCATCTCCATCTGTCTAACAGGCATGTGCACAAAAACCCGCTTCATGGAACATGCTTAACCATTTTTTTTAATCCCTTCTGCAAGCCAGGAATCAGTTAAATACTACATTTCAAAAGTCCATGGATAAGAAACTACATGTGTGTATTTGAGCTAAAGTTTAGCACCCATTTAGTATTTCCATTTTTCCAGCAGAATCATTGAAACAAGCAGTACACTTAAAAAACGTAGCCTTTATTCTTTTTGTGACTGAGATCGTCAAAGACAACAAAAAGCACACATATTCACAGAGCAATTACAAAAAAGAAACATTTCACTGTGCTCAGCTCTCTGCATGCTTTGTTAGAATTTCGCTAGAGAAAGACTCAAGCACTTCCAAAAATTTGTTGCTAAAAATTCAGGGGCTGAGGGTAAGTTGGAGGTATAATTAAATCTTAAAATTTAAATATTCAAAAGCCTCAAATGATTAAGGCTAGCATTCTGTGAACTTTGCTGTTCATGAGTTATTGAATCCATGTTGAGCACTGAGATATGCATATATTATTAATGCCCTTTTATTTAAAACTAATACACTACAATCTGTTTTGGCAATGGCTGCAAAAGGAAAAAAAAATAAAGGCAACATGCCATTTAAAAGTTTAGGCCCCCATAGTATATCAATGTCAAACAACAGCGTGTCAAGCTAAGATTCAATTCAGGTAAGTGCCACTGCCAAATTTTCTTGTTCCCAGACGTGCTTTAAGATTATTTTATTGCTTAAAATTTAATTTGTTCCAACTCGCGTCTCCATGACAACGTTGGCTAACCCTGCAAATCATTTGGGTAATTGGATATCTTATCTTTCTATTGCTCTCAAATCGAATGATTCTGCTAGAACTGCAGCAGCCAATCAAATTTACAGGCCTCCTGAGAAATAGACCCGCACAAGTAGCCACATTCATCTCCCCTTTACTGCTGTATTAACCACCCTGCGACAAACTGTGGAAGTTGGCCTTCAAACTCTATTTTAAATTATAAACACTGTCATTGCTAATATTCTCACCAATAGGAGGGGGTGGGAAGGTTTATTCTCAACAGATACTTGAAATTCAATCTGACAAGCAGCAATGGGTAGCGCTCACATCAGCGACAGGAACAATCTCTGTATTTTGGGCGTAAGCTGTCAGTTTAACATGACATATCATTAACAAATACAGCTTTCCCTCTGCCCCGCATTTGTACTACTCATTTTAATTGCAAGATCAGCCACCCACACGATGATGATATTAAAACCCCCAGAAGACTGGCATGAAAAATCTTTAGCTACGAAAAAAACCAAAATATAACCATATTGCAAGTGGGAGTGGGGAGAGGAAGAAGTAACAGAAATATTAACAGAATAAAACCTCTAAATTATAAAGCTGCAGAATTCTAGACAGTTTCCAAAATGAAATTAGTATTTTTTAATTCAGTACCTAAACTATGTTCATCTGAATCCTCTTAGATGTCAGTTCAAATTACAGAAAGGTCATGTTAATTTAAACATAAGCTACATATGATGCACAAGTCAACAGCTACACTTGCCAAACATCTACTACAGGTTTGGACTTCGTTCAACTGTAAAGTGAAGTGACTGGATATATTTCAGTTGCCTAATTTCAATGCTTTCTATAATAATAGAGAGAAGCTACTGTGTAGCTCTCAATGAACCCCTGTACACAACTGCCCATCCCATTTGCAGCTGTAAATCCTGTTGAACCCAAGCCAACTGGCAACAAAGAAGCTGTTGTCAGGATGTTAAAGTGCTCCTTTCATGCATCTTCACTATGTCAAGACTCTTCTTCAACTTGACTAAACAGGACAGTTATTTTATTTCTCCTTTAATCCAACTTCAGCCCATCTTGCTCAACCACTCACAAGTACAAAAGGTATGTTTATCCAAGTTTTAGTTCCATAGTTTAGTTTCCATGCCTAAACTAACCTTCAATACTCACAGAAGTATTCAAATCTCAAAGTGAGCACGCTGCTTTATTTTACTTTCAAGTTATTTTCCAGCACACACAGTTCCCACTTTTGTTTAGATTCTGTGAGATACTGAGTAAGTCAGAGGCTTACTCCAATCCAGAAGAGAAGGTTTCACTACCTTTGCTTCCAGACACACACTTCCTTGAAACCACACTGGAGACACTCGGACTTGTCCAACATCTCAACTAACTAGTCAAGCAGAAAACTTTACTATAGGAGGAGGGAAAGGGCCAGCTTAGCAGACTACCACAACAGCGAGTTAAATAGGCTCACAGGAGGCATCCATCAGGTAGCAGAGCAGCCCAAAGATGAGTTCCCCTCTTCCCACAGACTGCACTCTCAGATGCTATTACAGTGCTCTAGAAGAAGCATGGTCTTCAAAATTACCCAGCATGCTCTGCATTATTATCCTTAAGGACATTAAGAACTTAATTTTCTCTGGACAACTGAGCCACACTACATTACACAAAAACAAGACGACAAAAAGAACAGAAAGATAAAGGAAGTATAGAAAAGCCGTATATCTGTAATACTACATCCCTATCAGGAAAGAGAACTTTTGCCTTTTAATTTACTTTAGGAGATTATTTTAAAATTACTTCCTATTTTGCTTTTACTCCCACTAGCCACTTTCAACCTTCTGCATACCTCCTTGCAGCATGTGCCACACTGAGGCACTTTACTGGGACAGCAGTAGAAAGTCAGAGCTCTTGCATAGCTGGAGAAGTGCCTAGAACCACACAGCTTCTAAAAATTAGAGCATAAAGTTCCTCAAACCAAGCATGTTTATAGTATGCAAGTCAATAACAAGGCTGCCAGTCAGGATTCAGTCCTTATCAACATTCAAGCAAGACTATAATAGCAATAGAATCTGGACTTGACTAGAACAATAAGCATGCCATCTGACAATAAACAAGACACATCAAAACAAGGGCCTGAAATACAAGGAAAAAAAAATCCAGTATGCTACATTCACCAGGACATTTAGTAAGTTCAATTTGGTCATTATTTCTAGTAAGTCACATGCACTTTTGTATCTTAAATGTAATTACACTATTTTACAACACTTAGTATAGTCACAGCTCAGTTTCAAAAATCTGTCAAGTCAGAGAAACAATTTAAGGCCTTAAAAAGTTGTTCATATCAATGCTTCAGGTGCCATCAGGTGACTCACTAATGAATAACAAGTCAAAAAGACTGACAATTCTTTTGTTAGCAACCAGCAGAATTATCCGCCACGCAGGATGTGGAAGGAAGGTGAAAATAATGCAGATTTTCACTACGTGGGAAAAAGGTTTGGAAATCTTTCAGCAAAACCTCAGGAACATGTCAGTAAGTTTCTTCCCCATTTTATATTTTTGTATATATATCCTGTTGCTCACAGAATAGAAAAAATCTAGTAAAGATACCATCTAGATTACATTCTAATGGAGAAGAACTGATTGAAACTGTCCAAATAGAAACTGATTTGATTGAGGCTGGCAATCATTGCCGAGTTTATTATCATCGGGACAGGAAGGAAGAATGAAAAAGCCAGTAAGACTTCAGGAAAGTGAATGCCAACTGGTAAGATCAGCTTTATAGGACCTGTTACTGGGGCAGGAGGTAAAATAGCATTACTGAGAGCTGACATTTTCTTTATGAAACAGTATTAAGGAAATGGATGCCAGTTAATACACCTGAGAATGGAAGAAGGGACAGAGGAAAAAGGGGAGGGATGGAATTGAGCCAAGAGACTAAATCCCAAATTCTTAACTGACTTCACAAAAACAGGAAAGCGTACAGGAAGTAGAAATTAGGTCAGGTGAGGCAGCATGAGCATACACAGCACAAGCGCATATTTTTGTAAATATGTGCCACTAGTAAGCAGCAGCTAAACTAAACCTAGTGCTTTACAGGTTAGAATCATCGGAGGAGAACAAAAAAAAAAGGTTCAATCTCCTCAATTAGGAAAGATACAGTCAAGAAACAACGAAAAGGCCAAAAAGCCTATACTGTTTTTGCATCTGTCTTAACTATACAAGAATGATTGCCAACCACATAATTAATATAAATTACTGGTTAAGTAACATCGACACTGCAGCTTAAAACAGTAAAGGAACAGATCAGAGCATTCCAAGTAACATGCCTTCAAATCAGCTAGGCCTGATGAAATAAAAAGAGCACATTAGTGAAGACTGAGCAGCTAGTGGATACCTTGCAGAACCTGCAAATGTCAAGTGGATAAGAAACTATGAAAGGACAGTACCTAAGAAACAGAAAACAGCAAATGACGGAGCAAAGACACCGCAACTTAATTACTATTTCTTAAATTTGGGGCATTAAAAAGCCTCTTATACATAAAGATCTAAGTGAAACAGGGATGTAAATCACAACTCAGCAGTAAACAACATCAGAATTATGCAATGTCTGAAAAGGTAAAGTAATTATGGCTAAGAAAGGCAGATGACGTTAACATCCTCGCTAAGAGTTTGACATTCATAGCACTCTTGAGGAGCAACACAAACAGCACAGCTAAAACTTCACAGTAAAAATTACAAAACTGCTTGATGATTAAACCATGTATGAATAAGTCCTTCTCTCCTGCAAATTAAGAAGGTCTGCATGCATGATAGGCCTGTATTTTTCGGTATTTCCCACTAACAAGCATGAAGATCTCTTCATTTGCCCTAATCCTTAATTTGCAGAGAGCTTCAAGCTGAGAAAGACAGAATATGCCAGAGAATAGCTTCAGAACTCACTTTGCAGTGAATGGAAAAATGGACTACAAAGGAAGAAGAAGGATAGGGATAAATAGGGATAAAGGAGCATAGCATGCCTAGACAGGAACATAAAGGAAAAAGAAATAATGGGCCAGGAAGGAATCTCTCGGTCACAGCGGATCAGAAGTTGAACCTAAGTCAATAGCATGCTGTTGCAAAAAAGGCTGCCACCACAGTAAGCCGTACGCTAAGTAAACCTTCTATGCTACTCAGCATGGCATTTCCTCCCCTGGAGTACCACACTTATTTCGGCCACTGTACTTCAGCTGGGCAATAACATTCAGAGACTGAACGTTAGACTGCAGAGGCATACAAAATGGTTCTGGAATGGGGAATGGTCTGCTCTCCTTATCCATGGTGAAGAAAATGCATAGTAAGGAGCTGAAGCTGCAACAGAAAAGACTGAAGTTGTAACTGAAGAAGTACTTCAACAGCAAAGACATAAAAGCGCTCTGCAACCTAGAGAGCTTGCAAGTCACCACTACTGTTAAGTCTTTGCTAACAGGACAAGCAGCCTACCAGGAATGACACTGGCCCAGCTGATCCTGCTAGGACACGGGGAAGCACTAGGTCCTTTCTAGTGCTGTGACTCCACAGTTCATATTTCAGTTTAAAGAAACAACCTATGAGCTTCCCATAGGTCTTGTTAATTGAAGATTCTGTGTTTGCTTAACTGGCAATCTACATTCAACATTTGAGACCACAAGCAGCTAGCCATCTGCAAATTAACAGCTTGGAAGCCTTATAACCAGTTACAAAAACAGAAGTTCAGAATGACCTTACACCCAAACTCACACATGAAAACAGAGATAAATGGTCCAGCTCTTTTTAAATTTTTTTTAAACAAAACAAAAAACTTTGTGGTAAATGGAAACTGTTGTGGCAACACTGCAAAAGAATGGTCTATTAGTTATTTTTCCCCAAGAAATTGTGGGTTTTTCATCCCCTGCCCCCAGAGATTTAATCCAAACTTCTACATTTAAAAAAGTTGAGCTCATCATACCATGAAGCAGAAACCACAGCAATTCGAGGGTTTTAGAACACTTTAAAACAATTTCATAAATAGGCAGATTTCCACAGATCATAAAAACCACACAGTTTCAGAAGTCCTTTCCTTTTCTTGACCTAACAAAAGCAGGTTTCCTCATAGACTCAATACCTAATCAAGATGCAGCTGAACAAGCATACCCATTCTTGCTCCCCTTCTCCAAAACTGAAAGCTACCTTTTTGGTTTTGCTTGCTAATCCATAGAAGCCTTTAAAACAGCACAAATAGAGGCGGCAGCATTTTGTTCTCTAAATCAATTTTATCCTCAGCCATCAACTAGATGTTCCAGCACAGAGAAAGAACAGTCCTTCCCTTCTAATTCAAAAATCCATACTACCATTGCCCTTGCAAACTGCTAAACAAGCAGTATCGGCAATTCACTTGTGTTCTGTAATATATTTACTGCAAATCCCAACGGCTTGCCTCCTAATGCAGTTTTCTATTGTGTCTGTTCTTGTCAATACACTGGTCACCTTACAAGTAAGTTGCCTTGACCAACTGTTTACACAAACATCAGAAAGCTTCAAGAGGAATAAAAAAAGACAGAACAGAAAAAAAAAAACAAACATCCATGCTGCGGGGGGAGGGGGACAAACAAAACAAAACCAACCAAACAAAAAAAACCCACCAAAAACCAAACACATCCCTACACCAAAACTCAGATTAACCTCAGTTTTCTGTTTTGTTATCACACAGCCAGAAAGGCTAGTTAGCTCTTGGGATCACCTGAGAAGTACAAGATATTTCCAGATAAGCAGCCCCGACACAAAGCTTACGCAACAAGCCTCAAAGAACTTTAATTTATAATTTAATCACCTGTGCTAATTTGTGACATAAAGAACATAAAGAAAAGGTAAGAGCAACTTAGCCAATCCCCAATTAGAGATAGAGGCTTCTTAAACACTGTGCAATTTATCATTAGCCACAAAAATACTATCATCATCACAAAAAGTTCAGTGAAACCTACCAAATTCATTAATTTCCTGAACTGCTTTCCCCATACTAGAAAATATATTTTACAACTAGGCTTGCTAACAACTGAAATAGTTGTCAGCACTTACATACTTAAATACCGCTACCCTATGAAATACTGCTACAAACCTTTTTCTATTCTAATTTCACTTAAACATACGGTGATTATGATTCCAAGCCTGAGAATTCATGTTTCCATTTGTTCATGTGAAACTTGTTTATATGAAACAGCAACAGGGTGGGCTTTAAGTACTAAAAAAAGTGCTTCACTAGGCCTTCTTTTAACAGAGACAACCTTGGTAAATTAATGATTTTTAAACTTATTCAGATTTAAACTGGAGTTCAGTTAAGAATAACCTCAATTTCAGCAAGCTGTAATCTACTCTTCAATCATCTCCAGCACTATGCCATGAACAGGTAACCGGTGGAGTTTCACAGGCACCTTTACTGCAATGTGTTTTACGAATACGTTCAGCAGTGTAGCCTGGGAAAGACAGCAAGCAACGAGTAAGAAAGTTTGACTTTTTATTAATTCTTCTACGGAGAAAAACAATGGCTGAAGAACCCCAAAGAGACCTTACAAGTCTAAGTGGGCAATGAAAAGAACTGTACATAAACAAAATTTACATACAACAGGACTACCAGCCATCCCTAGCCTCAATGTAAGGCGACAGCTCCTGAGCTTACAATCATCGTTTGTGACCAAGAACTCAAACATGAAAGGTGACTCCAGCAGTTCAACATTTCATGACAGCTGAAAGAGATATCCGGTATTGGGACCTGTACTAAAGAAAAAAAGGAAAAATAAAGAAAAACATCCAAAAAACAAAATTAGGTGATAACAAATCTCTGGCTCACCTGCACCCTGAGAACCGCATGTACTTCTACTCCACTCATTTCAACAGGCTAAATTAAAAATTAAAAATGTTGAGGGAAAAGCAAGGAACATGATCAAAGCAAACCATGCAGGCTGGGACTGCCCAAACTGAAAAGGAGTCAACAGATGGGTTACAGCAGAGACAAAAAATTTTGAGTGCATTGAAAAAGCAGCTACGCGTCAACCACTTGTCTATTCTGAGAACTAGGGCCTATCAAATAAAGATAGTGGAAACAAGGTTCAAAGTAAATAAAGGTTGTTTTTTGCCCTGTACCTGGGACAACCTCCTCCCCACTACGGCACAGCCAGGGTGGGAAAACACTAGAAACCAGTTTTGTAGAAGAGGGCACAGGTATCCTGGAGGACAAGTTGAACATGCATCAGCCTCACACCCTTGTGCTGATGAAGGCTACACCTCACACTAGGATGGAACAGTATGACTGTAAACAGCTGGTTGATTAAAATAAATTGTTTCACTCTTTGTTCCCCTTGTTTGGCAAGAAGGAAGATCTTGCCAAACCGGAGCAAGTCACTAAGTGACGCCAGCAAGATGGTTAGGGAATCGGAGCATGCAACATACCAGGAAGAAGTTAGATTTGTTTAGTTCCAAGAAGGGGAGGATTAATGGCAGAGGAGATCTTATTGCTGACAAAGAGGTTTTGATTATGGAGAAGACTAAGCCGGACTCTGAGTTCTCAGAGTTGCACAGCAGAAGAAGAAAAGGCAAGCAACAGTCACCAGTGTAGAAAGGCAAAGTCTCAGTCGGGGAAAGAAAAAATTCTTCACAATGAGGGTGGGTCAAACACAGGAAAGTGTTGCCCAGAGATGTCATACAAGATTACTTCCACAAAATACGCAAGATGGAAATTTGATGCTTGCAAAAGCACAGGTTGCAAGTTCAGGTTGAACATGGGACCAACTTGCAAGTATTTTAAAAGCCATGGCCTATGAGTAATCATAAGGACTGACCCATTAAACCAGCTGGTTTGACAAATACATGCTGAAAAATCAGGAATTCTCCCTATCAGCTGTTGTTCCTCCTCCTTCTGAATGGAACTGTGTGAGCAACTGCTATTGTTCAAATAACTACATCCAGAGTCCAACTAAGAAGCGTAATGCAAAAGACAAAAATACTAGTGTTTGACATAATTGCCATTAGATATCCCCAAATCTTACTTCAAGTGGAAAGATAACCTCGTTAGTTCTACTCAAAGCTGTTATCATTTTTAAAACAACAGTACCACACAGACTTCTGATAAGCACCAGTTAACCTAACATTTTTTTAAAGGCTTTTACTGTATGCCAATAGTGACCTACTATCAAACCCAGATCCTATCTTCCATTTTGCCCAAGAGACACAATGCGATTTCACTGCTTTGCTACAAACACTTAAGTGCTGGAGTAGGGTGGGAAGAAAAGCAATTCAAATGCTCAGCTTGATCTGGTATAACAAGTAGCAGAAGGAGGAAAAGCATTAAGCTTTTTCCCCAGAATCTGTTGTGACAGAAGGAGTATTACACATTCACAAAACATCTTCCCTTTTACTCTTCTCCCTGCCCCCAAAAAATATCAGGACATTTTTTTGTCCACTTGAACCAATCCATTAAGTACCTCAACAGACATTTGGCAAACCAAGTTCCAGCAACGCAAGGGAAGTTTGACAACATAGGTGGTAGGAACACGTTTCTCCTCTCCCTCCAGAGTTCTGTGAGGAATCTGAAATCTGGCAGATAAAGTCTAAAATGCAAGACGATCAGGCAGTATTTAACATATGCACAGTGTTTACACTGTGACATACTTTCGGATTAAGTTGTATATGGATTTGACATACTAGATGGTATCTGACAATATGGTTATCTAAAAGCCACATGAAGACATATTTCACACAGTGGCCTGAATCTGTCAGATAATTCCTTAACGATTAACGCTGGTCTCGAGTTTGAATGTGGTTCAAAAGTCAAGGAAGTCAAGGTCATTACTCTAGTCTATCCTCCCTGTTCAAATTGGTAACTCTAGTTGTGGTTGAAATGGCTGCACTGGCGATACAACTGTACTCATTTAGAAACGAAATATTTGTAGAGTAAGTCCCAATACGATGTCCTAATCAACCTTACCATTTTCTCTTTTAAATAAAAACAGGTTTTTCATGTCGTATGTGGCAGTGCCAATTGTAAAATGCTCTTGAAACACTCACTGCACACCACCAAAACTTAAGGATTCATGAAGGTTTTCAGTCCAATAATTAAAATGCAAGTAGGAAAAAAAAATTAATTCATCTTTAAATCCCTTTCAAAAGCACAGCCATCCTACTCAGGAGCTGTAGAGAGCTAACTAAGCTCCTTAATTCTCTTCTGTTTAACCCACTCCTGAAGACTGATGTTCTAATGAGATACCAGCAGAAGATTCTGTCCTTTGCCATAGAGCATTAGAAATGATTCCTCAAAACAGCCCAGGCTAAAACAGACATTTAACTCTTGTACAATTGGTTAACATAATGCAGTTCGTGAGTTTTTGTACCTTTGTACAAGAGGCAAGGTACTGAATGACAGGTCTGCCTCCAGGCAGGTCACAGAGATCAGAATAACCCACCCAAAGAGAAGGAAACCTAGCTGTCATCGTTGGGATAGCAGAAACCCACACACTGTAGTAGTCCCTGCCACTGAACAAAAGCTAATCTTGCACCTAAACAATCTAGGCATTAAATGCACAGGAAGCCTTATCTTCTGACTTATGACAGAAGATGACAGACAGAGCTGGTGAAAATAAAGAGGTGCTGCCCTAACAGCCAAGGACAGCAACCCTTTAAGTACAGAGCAATTTTTAACACCCAACCAACTCTACATCTTGGCACGAACAGTTGATACATCTGCATCACCAGCCTTGGATATCACAGTGGGAAAAATCGATTTGGACGCTGTAACGCAGAAGAGGAACTTATGACCACACAAAATGTCCTTATTCATTCTGTCTTCTTGACACATATGAAAATAATACCCGAATCAAGGGCATCTATCCTAAACAAATCCTCAGGAGCTTGTTTTTGTTTTAGATATGCAAACCCTAGTAACTATTCACCTTAAATTAATTATCTCTGGAAACAGTGTAAGAATCCACATACAACAGCCTCTTAAGAACTAACATTTGCAATTCCTAAAAAAAATAAAAAAATAAAAACCCACATAGAAACAAGACCAAAAAAACCTAAAAAAACCCCCACAAACCAGCCACAAATATGCCAAAAAGACTTGTTTCCTGACCACTGTTTAGCCAGCAGGTTGAAATGCTGCAATAGCACCTGGATTTAAGCAGACATGTATGCAATTAAACACTTCAAAGTGCCAAAGATAAAGTTGTGGAGGAAGCCTTACCACGGCCATTTCCGGTCTCAAATGCAACATATTCAAGTAGAAAGCTCTGCAGTACAGCTGTTTGTGTATGGGAAGTTCACCTCAATTAAGTCTGTTTATAGCAACATTCAGGTCCTGACTAACTTTGCTTTAGTCAAACTGCAATAGTTTACACCAAATCAAATGAATAGGGAACTGCTGATGCAACAAATGTATCACTACAAGAAACCAACCCTTTCACACAGGCAAACTGCAACTACTTCATTTGCTTGAAGTGACTCTACCTTAACAGCAATGTGTGCACCACACTGCATAAAGAAACACTGCTGCAGTGCAATTTTTTTCTTTTTCAGTCGGCAGCCCAAGCACTCTGAAGGGCTTCACACAGAGCAAGTGCAGCATCCACATAGGAGGCAGGCCTTAAAAACGTTAAAGCTTGTTCAGTGGAAAGTTTCCCCATCACTGCATTTTTCAGTAACAAAGATGTTGTCAGAAATGACAATTTTTCGTGTCCCCTGATGATGCCTTGCTAGCATTTGGTTATAAGCCATGAAGCAGGAATAATTTCAGCCTGTCAGGAGTCTAGCTAATGCCCAGTTTCCCCCTAGAGAGAATTCCTGTCAAACGTAATGAGAGCTCCAAAGGCCCTCTCTACAACATAATGAGCACTTAGGCCATGCTGGTGATCAGCCAGCAAAAAGCATCAATTTGAGCCTGGCTACACCCTTGGGGCTAGACGTCACCAGTTTTAATAAGAATTATGATTACTATCTGCCAAAAGCCTCCTCAGAAGTTATCGTTAGCGGTGGAAATTCAGACGAATGTCATTGGTAGATTACAGGAAACAAAACAAAACAAAAAAAACTAAGACCACCTACATACTGAACTGTAACACCATTTGGCATCCTCACTGCAGGCATCTAAATCAAGAGTCTTTAACAAGAAGGCGCTACTTTTATTGGAAATTAGAATTACTTAACATGTAAAAGCATAGTATCTGAGACTCATATCCAGGGGAATGTATTTATGCCTTCAAAAGCTTATTCTTTTCTTAACAGCGTACACAGAGCAAGTGTGCTCCACTCTCCCCAGCTCTACATATTATACATAGGTATAATGCTCTGTCATAAATCTTAAAAGCTTCTGAAGTATCACTGCCTACTGGGTATGTAATTATAGTTGCCATACATACAGAACATTAAACCCTTGCAATACACAGATGTTAAGGTCAAAGTGGAAACCTCAGTTCTGACACTCTTTAATCTTGTGGGCTTAATTGATTTTATCTAAAGTTAATTCCTAGTACATTCATTGAAGTCACAGATTCTCTTCAAAGATCTTCTGGAAACAATATCCACTTCACACCAAATGAGGCTCCTATACAGATGTTGGCCTCACAGGTTACAGTATGCCAACAAACTGTTTAGAAGAAAAAAAAAAAAAAAATCCAAGAAAGAAATCTCCAAACCACAAAGCCTGGAAAAGTCACCTAACAGAAATACTGACGTTCTTTTAAGACACAAGAAGACTGATGCAGCTACAGTACAGAACCAAGTAAAAAACTACTCTAGTCGTTCTGTCTACCTATTCAACTGTGAATTATTAAAAAAAAAAAAAAAAAAAAAGGTGGTTATAATATTTCTCCTTTTACCGGCATTTTGGTTTCAAAAAAGTGTGCCTCTACAAACCAAGAGAATACCTATCCAGCTTTGCAGATAGAAAGTTATCATGGCATTATACCACCACCTTTTCAAACATAATATTTTCAGGGGGGAAAACAAAACAAAAATCAAAGAGTTCAGAGTTACAAAAGCAAAATTCAACTCTGCAATTCAGTTGCTTAATGAAAGTCTTTGAATATACTGAAGATCCGAAGCCTGAACTAATCAATTGCTTCGCTGTGCCCTAGCCGGTCAGCCATGCTCTTTAATTTAATGAAACAAGAGTTTTAGATGAAATAGCACATACACATCACGAAAGAATTGTATTGTTGCACTTTGAAATGTGTCCAACTGTGCAACTTCATCTAATGATAATTTTTTTTAAGAGGCCATCGATTTCTGAAAGACTTATTGTACCAGCATCTTGATGAAAAAGTGAATGTCAGCGTATCTACAGAATACTTACACCCTGCCATTAATGCTTTATTTGGCAGACAATGAGTACTCAATCGAGGGTCCTCTGGGCTGAGCAATCATTTAGCTTTTCTTCTCTTATGAGGTCCTTAGTGTCTTGTTCCAGTTCAATACTCTTTTTATTCACCATTATAGTGGCCATAAGTGTGAATTTTATGGGAACTTGCAAACTCATAGTCATAACTAGACCTTTCCAAGTCACTAATCTTTTCATACCTTTAAATGGCAAGAATTTGAGCAACTATTGCTACATATGCTACACACATAAGACCAGTTCTACACATCAAAGGCTCTACACCACCAAAAGAAAACCATGTAAAGCACAGAATTATATTTTTGAAGCCACAGGCGCAAGGCCTTTCCTATTTTTGCCAATGTCTTTCAGGACCAATACCAAGAAACCCTTGTCGCTCAGCCTAATCTATACCTCATTTAACAGCAGGTAGGCAAAGGTTTACTAATCACATCTACAAATCAGCCTATTGATTCAGACACATGATACAGTCATCCAAACATAAACAGAACAGCTACACTTAAATGCACTAGACAAACCGCAGATTTTGTGGTTTAGAAAACAAAATGCCTTACCTGTTTGTGCATTTCAATGTTTAATCCATACGACATTTCATAATACTGCAAATAAAGGAGCACACATTATTTTCTTATGTTGGCTTACATTGTATTAGGAGATATTCACTACAATAAAGGAAAAAAACAACTACACTTACCATCACATAGTGCCTCTGCATTTCTGTCTTTTCGCTTGCCAGTTTCTCACATTCCAATTTAAGGCTACAAAATAGATCACACTTTAATGTAACTTATGTCATTCGTTTTGACATCTACCCACTTTATTTGTATTTTGACAGAAGCAGCTAATTAAAAACCACTGATACACTAACACACAAATGCAGAAAGACTTAATTCATACTTTAAATACAAAGCCTGAGCAGGAAATTTAAAAGGTATTTCACGGGTGCTGTATGGGACCCAAACTGTCTCCAGAACCCAAACATATCCAATCATCATGCTTTGTCAAAGAGCTGCTGTGAAGTGCTACAACTTTCAAGCTGTAACAGGATCTGAATTTCTCCAAAGTACTTCTCAGTAGTAAAACAGGGGTATTTCTTTGTATATGACATTTAGTAAATTACTGCCAAGTAATACCACTCACATTTACAATTACAACTTGAGTATGCCTGTAATTCCTAACCTTAAGTACACTCAGGCTAATGTTATCTTGCCCACAGCTTGAAAACCAGTAACTATCATTTACTAGAAAATTCGTTTCCTATTTTTGGTTTCATAAATGAAAAGAAATTGCATTTGGCACTTGCACATCTCATCACTAAAAACGGTGTAATTCTGACCACTTTCAATGAGGGCAAATGCCTCAACATTCCCTTTATCCTCTGGCAAACTGCTTTTTTCTTTTTAATGACACTACTAAGCATCCTAGGGAACAGTTAGTGTGTAAGCCAGCATTTTCCACTTACAGCTTCGATACACTACATTCCTAAAGTAATGAATGGCTTAAACAAGTTAACGATTGTAGATAAGACTAAGACTACAGTATCATAGGTAAGAAAGAGGAAGCCTAATCAAAACCAAGAGATTTCTAACTGGGAAACCGGTAAAGCTTTTATTACTACCCAGATCTGGCAGGTGCATGGAAGTACAAAATTAAGGCAGATTGATGCCCCTTAATGACTACTGCCCTGCGCACGCAAGAACCCAGCGCTGTAGGGACCTCAGCAGCAGGCACAAACGCAACAAGAACATCTGAAGGACAGCACAGCAATGAGAAACGCATGTCACAGCTTCACTAGATTCACGCTAACTTCGCGTTAGTACTCCAGCACTTGTGGGCTTTAACAGCCCTTCTTGGCTCTTTCGGCACCACACGTTGGCATTTCACTAATCTTTGCATTAACACCACAGACAAATGAGCAAACATGAGAATTAGCCTCTTTAATGCTCTGTGCCACAGAATTAGCGGAGGTTTTCTCTCGATATAATTATAAAATAATCCCCCACGCAAGGATCCCTTTTTTTTTTTTCCTAATGCACAGAAGTGCCGATCCGCTCCAGCTTCCACATTCCCGCCCGTCCGCGGGTGCGCGGGCAGCACCCCGACAGGAGACCCCGCGCAGGGCA
>NW_009259787.1:306356-308311 GCF_000687185.1 Egretta garzetta | reverse complement strand
CCCGCGCCTCGCTTGCGGGCCTGAAACGCCCCGGCCGCCGTGTTGGCTGGAGTGACCCTCCGGTGCGGCCGGCGTTGTCCTTTCGGGAAAACTCGCCTTGTGACAAGAGGGGCCTGTTGGAGGGAAGCCGTCGAGAGCGGCGCTGCTGTAAATGGTTTATAGGCCCGCCTGAGGTAGATGAGGGTCGGACAAATTCCGCGCTCTGTGTGCGACGACTGAGACGATAAATGGTGATGGAGCCCGCAGTGGGAAGTAAGCTTCAAAACATACCCTCGCATTAGCAACCACCTAATTGAATTACACGATAAAGTGCGAAATACCAGGACCTTCAGCCTTAGTGCCTTGAGATGTGTTTGTGTTGTTAGTACACCTGTGTAAGGCCTAAACAGAGGCCTTGAAATGTTGCATCACATCATTTAAACACAGTAAGGGTAATTTTATAATTCCTTTTTTCCTACAGTTCTCCATGTTCAGATGCACTTAGTTAGAATTGTATTGCTCTTCATCCTGTATCCTAAAGAAAGAGCAGTCTGTGTTTAAAATTTGATACGAAATTGGGTATGCTGCAATACAAAGATACACCTTTACCCATTCAGAGTGCTAATTTCCATGCTATGTTATTCTCAGTTTTACACAGAAACAACCAAAGGGAAAGAAAATGAAGCTCCGTCAGCCTTCAGCAGTAAAGTCCCAGACTTCATTGTGGGACTGCAGAGTTTCGACACTGAAAGCAGATGCGTGTGTGTGCCCGTGTGCGCGTGTATGTGTACGTGTTAACAGTGTTTGTACATACAGGTGCCGGTACTTACACATTTGTGTGTGTGTGTGTGTGTTCGTATTCGTGTATGTAATGAATATGTGCACACGTCTTTCAATAAATAAATAAATGTGAGGACTTCTGACACTTTTTAAGTCATGAGGCAAAATACCCTTGATAGTGACCTTTGACAGGTTGTGGTTCCCAGGACAGGAATGTAAGCTTCTCTGGTGTTCTGTGTGCATAAGTAAAGCCAAAAATCTGTTCCCAGCTCTTCCCTTGTACTCTTGGACAAGCCAACTCACTGCTCCTTTCATGGCATTAGAAAGCTTAATTAATTAATGCTTATAAAGTACTTAGATCTTCAGATGAAAGATGCCATAAAAATGCAAGCTGTTATTATATACTTTGTGTGTGTACCTAGTAGCTATGGAGTCTGTAATAACGTAACGCTTACCTAACTTTGGTTGTACTTTGCTTAACCTGCTGGCACAAGTTGTTCATGAGATATTAACAGATATGACATTAAAATAACACTGTGGTTTGGAACATAAACAAAAGCTTTTTTTTTTTTTTTTTTCATTGCTCACCTACATGAAAGTTGAAATGTCTTGCAACCTTTATTTGTCATCATTAAAATGTCCAAGGCATGTTTTAACAGAAACAAAACCAGCTCTATTTTCCTGATTTTTTTTAACAAGTGCTTTTAACCTTCTTAGATTCTGGAATCAGGCACTTAAGGGCATTTTGAATCTTCTCCATTATAATTGAGATAGAAGAGCAGTAGTAGAATCAAATGTGATGATTTTTATTCTTTTTTTTTTTTTCAAATGAGAGCCACTGACATTATATAGCATGAACAATAACCAAAACAATCTGATGTTTAACTAATTCATAATGCATCATCATTGGCTGATGAGAGCATAAAGACTTCCTTCTTGTCAGATGGGTATAAATCTGGATTAATCCCGGAAAACTGAACATCCTCATTCCATGGAAATGCTCACTATTTACACCACTGAGAGGCCAAAATACAGCTGAGCATGATGTACTCAAGGTAGTATTTTATACCAGATCTTTATGCCACAAAACTGTACATATTCTACACAATTCTCAAACCGAATTAAAAATAATTGTGTTCAAACCTTTGTCTTGTGTTTTAAAAGAAGATTGCCCTCAGTACTCAGCCCCGCCCCCC
>NW_009259787.1:288155-306341 GCF_000687185.1 Egretta garzetta | reverse complement strand
GAGCCATTCTGTCTAATCATCCATTGGACTCTGCTGTTTGAAATCAATTGGTTTTCACTGTAACTACATTTTAATGTAGTATTCCTACCTTGTGTAGCAAATGGCCTAATCCTGCATCAACTATGTACTGAAAACTCACACTGGAAGCAGTTGGAACTTTGAATCAAAAAAAGCAGTACTGGGTCCAAAATGTAGTTTGAATATACTGAAAGGGTTTCAGATGTAGCATCTGTTCTTTAGGGAAATGATGTATTGTATGATGCTCTGTTTACCATACTGTTTATATTTTTTTCCTTTACTGTTAACAGTACTATTTACAAGCAATATTTTTTAACCTCCCACAAACTGGCACATATAATAAAAATGTTGATCATGTTAATCGCTAGGAGTTTGCTGCAGGTGGGCGGGAAACAATTTAGCAAATATGTGATTTATCCCACTGTTCTACTACCTATGGGAGGAAGCAATTACAGAATTCAATAGATTTTATGCTTTCAGGGTTTTACATTGAGAGATCATTGGCTTATCAACTGAAAGAGAAACAGAGAGTACGTTTTAAAAATGTGTATGTGTGTATGGGAGGAAGCAATTACAGAATTCAATAGATTTTATGCTTTCAGGGTTTTACATTGAGAGATCATTGGCTTATCAACTGAAAGAGAAACAGAGTACATTTTAAAATTATGTGTATGTGCAGGGGGGGGAGGAGGTGGTTGTACTTTTTTTAATGGCAGGATGGCACAGGTGGAATACAGAAAAAAATAGTATCTGAGTGCATGTGGTGTAGTAGTGACTACCTATACAGCTGCAAGAATAATAGTTATTATGAGGGCATGCAAAACAATATCACTTTTAAAATATTTCTTTATTTATGAAGTGCAAATGATGTGAGCAGGGTAAAGCAATTACATTTCTAATTATTCGCTATCTTTTGGCTAATAGCCATTGCATACCCTCTTTGTAATTTGATTTCTTTTTAATTAGTAGCTTTCCTTGTAGGCAAGAATGTTCAAAAAGTTGCACTAGGTCATTTTACCATCATGTCTGTATTCCCTTCCCCCATTCTTTCACCCTTAAAAATTCCCCAAGCTGAATTAAAAAAAATAAAAGCCAGTAGCAGATCGTGCAGCAGTAAAACCTCCAATAAAATCAGATCCAAAGAATCCCTTGTGGTTTCACACAATATGGTAAAATTAGAGATTGCAGGAAACCAACAAAATTGAACTGGGAACATTTGAAGAGAAATGACCAGGCTTTATGAAAATGACACATTGACTGGCCAGTGTGTTTTTTTATCGTCAGTTTCTTTGTTGAGGCATGGATCAAAGAAACCTGCATATGTTTTCGTTTTGTTCTAAGTCTAACTAGAAAATTACATCCAGATGTTTAATAGGCATTCTGTTGGTTTTTCTGCATTGATTAGATATGTTGGTACTGTTTGCTTACAAGTGTAGCCGGATCATTAGCTAATGCAAAGAAATGTTTGCAGCGAGTTGCTAATTAGGTCTTTTGGAAGCTCTCCATACTCGGGAACAATTTGTACAGTGGCCAGAAAAACTTGCGGTACTTGAGAAGTTGCTTTCCCTTCTGTGTCTGGGAAAAAACAGTCAGACGCTTTCCCTAATCTTCTTTTGCCTACAGGGATTGCATCTTGATCCCAATGGGTTGAAGTGCAAATAAATTAGGAAGAGACCACACACATGCACGCGCGCGCGCACACACACACACCCCCACCGCACCACCACCCCCCAATCTGCTCCTTCAGTCAAAACGCTGTTGTACAATCTTACAAAAAGCTAACCAAAATGGAGTGTTTAAAACTAAAATGTGTTAAATTCTCAACCTTCATGTTATCAAATACACAGCATTTTTGAGCATACTTTAGAGACAGATGGGGAAGCCCTTTATGATAAATGAGTGTACTTGAATTCATTACTGTATAATTAAAGTAGCTCTTTCACAATTTCACTACTTCTGCTGGGTACTTCAAGACAAAGCTTAGGGGAAGTGTATACATGGATGATGAAGGGGTGAAAGAGGCGCAGAAGAACTTTAATCTCCTGTGTTTTGTTGAGTCTAAAAAGGGGTCAGAGATAATTCCTGTTTACAATATTGTCAGAGAAATTGTTGTAGACTTCATGGCTCTGGCCTGATAACCTTCTAGGTGCAATGTCACCTTTCAAAAGACGCTTGACAATGTCAATGACCTTTCTAATAAAGACCACTTGCCAGTATATCACACTTTCAGTAAGTTGCAGAATGAGGTCTCAACCACAGGAGATGACAGCAAAAGGAGCAATGTGTGTCTGTTTCATACAGTAAACGGGGACACATGCTCATACCAGCTCCCTGATCCTGTCCTCGCGCACATGACTAAGTTTACTCCTGGAAAGAGTCCTTTTGAAGTCAATGACGATACTTGCATGAAAAAGGATATCTCTGTGTCAGACTTCACCAGGTCAGGGCCAGGCATACAGAATTTGTAGGTCATGTGCAACATACGTATGCAAAACACATGTGTTTTTACCAATAAGGCTACACAAGTGTGGAAGACTGGGGTTTATCCCCTTTTGGGGGAGTTATCTAAAAGGGAAGGATACTCCCAGGAGTACTGTGAACCATTTCACTTCAGTGGACTGGTCGTGGTACACTATTTTTCTTGACTTGCAAAATCCTAAAACTTTTCCAGCCTGTTTTGGTTCCCTATATATTGTCTTTTGACACAAATAGTAGCATTTTAGACTTTTTTTTTTTCCTAAGCTGTCAATAACATCCTAGAAAGAGCCTACAGATCACCAAAGATGCTTAGACTTAAAACAACAGGGGAAATAGCATTGAGACAAATGGTCTTGTAGAAATGTTCCTTCCATAACATTTGTTGAAATGAATGAAGGAAATTTCATCATAGAAAGAAAGGGATTATCTGAGAGGGAGAGATGGCCCCAAGTGCACTGGCATTTCAGGGTTAGGAACATCAACTGCTTGCTGCTGCAAGGGTACATAAAGCCCTGTCCTTTACCCTAATATCTGTTCTCTGTGTAGGAAAGCAACAGCCTTGAGGAATATTTTAAGTACAGATGTGATACAAATACATTGTGTGCAAAATCATGACTCTGTCAGCCAATAGGAATTAGGTTCAACTGGAAGTTAGCTGGAGTCTGGCAGCTGTTTCTCTAATACTTCTCCCTGTCAATTCTTCAGAATCTGAGTTCTTGACTACAGTGAGGTTATAAACCCCATACGAGCTGCTCTCATACCAACCTTCTACTCCAGACCTCAGATTTCAGTCTGGTGGAGTCTAGATGAGAGCAGATTGTGCTGTCCTGCTGTCTCTTCATAATGTGGATGCTGTAATGGGCTGGCATGCTACGTCTGCAACATCTGTGGAGATGCTCTTCCAGCACTGGTGGCACAGAGGCACTAGGTCTGTTTCCAACTTTCCCCATGCCGTAAAAGCTCTGGACTCCCATATTCTTGAGGGAATGGATTTACCAATATGTCTTTTAGGATCCAATGGGAAGTAGAGAGATTATGAGAAAGAATTTGCTGGACATGGATAGTGATGGGGAGGAGAACTGGGGAGAGGGAAAGGAATTATACGGGGAGGGAACATTTCAGTACCAAAAGTGATCCAATTCTTAGCAAATGTGGAAATTTCCTTAGAAAAACACTATTGAACTTCAGGCAAGATTGTAAATAGTTACAGTTTCTCACAGTGTAAAAAGAAAACACCTAAATGTCTCAGTCATCCAGCACTGTCCACTTCTCTGTTTTTCTTCTCATTCTGAATGCACTGCCCTACTACTACTTTCAATGCAGGTGCCTCAGTTTATACCCTGAAGGGCTAATATGTAATGACAACTGTGATTATTAATAGACCATATCCATCCTACAAAATATGAAATAATAAATTCCGTAGTTTGACATACACATAGAACTATCATTAATATGGACGATCTACTCAGCCCTCAAATGAATGCTCAAATGAAGCATCCCATCGAAAAGACATGTCTTCTAACTATTGGTCTTTTCCGATATGCTGGTATGCTTGTAATCAGCAGCATCACCCAGTATAAAATTTGTATAACAAAGAGTAAAAATAGATCTACCCCATGCAATTCCACTTACATATTACAATAAGCCTTTCTACCACAGAAAAGCACTATATGATTACACAGACAGTAGAGTAACCATGCACTAGTAATCCACATGTCTGAATATTTAGCAGTTAGAAAGCATGATGAAGAGTTAAGATTAATACTGGTTGTTGATGGGAGAGCAGCCAAAGTCACTGAAAGGACATTTTTTCTGAAAATAGAGTCCTAATGTGTACAGTACAGATTGGATATTGTACGCTGAATTGCTTGGGTGGGGAGGGGGTGGTTGTGTGGGGTTTTTTGAGTAGGGTCTGGGTGGGTTTTTTTGTAGTTTGCACAAGAATGATTTGCCATCTATCCACCTGAGCTCAAAAGCAATGAAAAATATGCACATATCCATAATTTACCATTATAAATTCAACAGTTGATAGTAAGTTATTTTCTAAACAGCCTCTCACATTTTCTGCTGTAGCTTTGCTGTCTGATAGCGTTCTTATGCACACTTAGGTGCTCAGCTGTCTGAGTTAAGTAGCTTCCATGTAGGAGAAAATCTCAATATTACGTGATCCCAGAGCATAGCTTAGGAGAATGTCTAAGCCCGAAAACTGGCAGTAGGTTGTACTTTGGGAACAGACTGGATCACATAAGTGAAATCATTATATCTTCATTAATTTTGCAATAAAATAGTTTGCAGATCTCACCAATGCAAACCATGAAAAGCAGGAAGTAAGCAGCACAAGGCATACAGATACATCTGTACACCATTTAGCATAATTATACATTGGATTAAATGTTCTCATATAGCCCATATGGACAGATAACAGTTAAGTGTCAGGATTTTGATTTTGAATTAAGGTCTTTCACTTAAATGAAAGAGATATATTATTAGTCTTCTGAAGGTGGTTCAATACAAGAGCACTTTTACCAACTGAGATGTCCCTGAAAGACAAGAACAGTATTTGGAGATTTGTAGAAAGCCACCAGTTTTGCAGACCATTATTAATGAGGTCCTATGAAGTCAGGCACCTTTTCTGAAAACACTCTATTGCATCATAACATACTGACAATATTTCACCTTTTTTTTCTTTTCTTTCCCTCCCCACCCCCATTTTGCTTTCAGCTCAACAAAGCTGGGGAACATTTGTCTAAAAAAAAGGAAGAGGTGGGTAAGCATTTAGGGATATTTTCTACATGCTTTTTGCATGGCAAGTTCTTCAGTCTTGCAGAACAATTCAGACTGTGTCGTTTAATTTTCAAGAGAAATGAACTACCTGTACCAAGTGAAGGGCAGTTACTTCAGTGCTACTCCTCTAAAAGAGCAGAAGTATTTAATTCATTTAGTTAATCTGGTAAAGCTTCGTCCATTTTGTTTATATTTACATCCTTTTCTTAGGAACTTGATTTTGACTGTGTTTCATATAAATTGTGGTATGTCTGAATGTAGATAGACACCTGAACATCTGTCACAATTTGCCATTTAAGTAAGTAGATGTTTTTATTTTGAAATCACATACTCTAGTTTGAATTAGAGGGTTGTATAGTTTCTTTTCTTATACTATCCACTATACTTTCCACTGAAAAAAAAGCAAGTAAATGTGGGGAGAAAAAACAAATCACACGTCATTGTTCAATGTTAGGTCTGTCATAAGCTGGGATACTATGGAAAGAGAAAAGGCCATGTTCTAAACCAGTTTGTTTAAGTGGTTCACACAGGGCTCCTGCTGACCTGGCCAGATGGTGCAGACAAGGTCACACATGTTTTTAAATAATTTTTGAATATTGGTTGGTTTTCTCCAAACTAGCCAGCCAAACCACAAGACAACTTCTGAATCCTCAATTGAGCAAAACTCCCACAAGCAAATTGCTCAACAAAGCCTGGCATATTTTGCCCCTGTGTTTGAAAACAATAGCAATGGTAAGCATATTTCCCGACTTACTTCTATCCCAAGCTGTGAGACGCTTCACAGAAAGCCCTAGGAGTGTAACAAGCCATGTATGGAAGAAGGGGTATAGCACTGGGATAATTGTCTTCTAATGGTTTCCCTTGGATGTGGGCTGCCAGTTGCAGCACAGCCATAAACCTGGTCTCCTTTTCTCTGCCCCACACACCAGTCCACCTTGTTTAATATCATAAATCCAGCCAATGTGCATCCCTGTCTCCTGGGTCATAAAGCATGAGAGACTCGCAATTCATGAGGTACAGGGCTAGCTATAGGAATATCAACTGTGTAGGTATCTTGCTGTATGGTTTGAACAGATCCCATTCACTTCAGCTGGGGTAGGATTTCATCCCAGGTACTTGACATGTCTAGTAAAATACACTCAATGTCCTAAGATATACTGAGAGTTTTCCTGCTTGGGATATGTAAGGAGAGAGAAAAGCAACTGCCCAGAATCACCCATCTTAAACTTATTGTCAAGCATAGCTTTCTTCTCAAGAAACCTGTGCAACTGCAGAAGTGTTGTTGGGTGTAGTTTGCAGAATTCTACTGTAGGGAATATTTGTCCCTCTTTGTCCACACTTTCTTATTTTAAGGTCTTTCATAATTTTGCTCCCCTGCATGAATGCCACCTTCTTTTGCCTGCAAAGGACATCTGGGACTTGTTACTTACTTGCACAGAGAAGTGCTAGAATATAGTTTATCTGGGATACAGTACTAGAAAATATTTTATCAGCAGCTGTTGAGTTCAGAAAAAAAATATGTCTTTCTCTAGATAGCCTTCTATCACTTACTTTTGTTTGGCTTTTTTTATTCCACGGAATTTTTAACTTCTGATGGGAATGTAGTGGAACTTTAAAAATAGAAATCTTCAAATCAATCAGCTTATTATGTTGGCAGTCCCCTGGAACATTGTTATATCATTGCAAGGAGTTGAAACTCTGCAGTAAATCTCCAGTAAGAGCGAAGAACACATTTATCTGGATAATAAGTATTTGAAAAGCATGAGAGACTGGAAAATAAAGTTTAATTTATTTTTAAGTGCTACTTTAGAGTTTGCTTTGCTGGGTTATTATTTTTTTTTCATTTAAAACATTTGAGAAACCTTTACATGAAATCTTGGGCCGAATTAGGTATTCTCTTAATGAGTGGAAGGCTATTACAAAAAGACTACCATCCTCTGGCCCAAGCCAGAAAGATTATTCTTTTATAGAAGGTAGACTGTACTGCCTTAAGCCTCTGATTGAACTCCATTTTCTATCTAGTATGTGACTATTAATTGCCCACTCATGAATAAGATGTATCACTTTTAAAGAGTTACTTGAATGAAAAAGTGAGTGTTATGCTTTCCCAAATTTTCTGGAAAAGCACAATTTTGTAAGCATCCTGTACAGATAAAATAATAGTAAAAATATATAAATGTTATTCCCATCTTTCTCTTACGTCAGCTAAGAAGAAAGGGAGATTCACAGACAGTATTTAGGGCAGTAAGTGTGGAGTATACTAAATGGTGGATATAATACAAACGCTTGCACAATACAGGGTATAACTTCGTGTTTCATGATTGTTTTGAAAAAAGAAGAGATACATCCTTCAGTAAAATCTGGAAGTTATTTATGTGTACATACATATATATTGGTAATACACATACGTGTACACATACACGTATACATATAGCATGAGGTGGCAACTGATCCATTCAGTTCCCAGGAAGGGCATTCAGTGAACCTGAAGGGTTGGGAAGAGAACCTGATACAGAAGTGTAAAACTTTCAGTTAATGCTGTGATTAATTGAAAGTCAAACCAAAGTAACCTCACTTTCTTTTTTTCCTATCCCTGTTCCAAATGATTATTCAAAATGAATACAGAATGCTTAAAAATGTCCCTGTTAGAGCGTCAGATGCCAGGGAATGCTGTTGTCTTCTGCTTTCACCACTTTATACCTTCTGTTCCTCAGTATAAATGGCAAACTGCAACTGGCACCTGAGAAAGTGTTAAAACACACTGGAAGTACTGGAGTGATGTTGATAAATGCAAACAGCCTGCCTGAAGGAGTATCACCTTCATTTAGATCATCTGTTTTCAAATGTGTATATCTGTGAAAACAGACATATTAATGTAGCTTTTACCACCAAAGCAGTACTTGGAGAATAATTTAAATGAAATCATAATATCTGTTGATTGCTTAAGAAGAAAAAAAGCTCCTTAAGATAATTCTGTAATTAAGAGTCCAGAAGACCTTTTTATCATACGATAAAAAAATGTGCAACATACTTCTTGCAGCGTAAGAGTTCCTGCTTCTTTTTTTTTCCCAAAGTTTTATACAAAAATAAGACAAAGTATATTTCTCCCTTTTCAGTAAAGAATCTGATTTGATTAAATGCAAACTCAACTGTAAAAATGCCACCATATTAACTGTTTCGACATTGTGCTTTAGACTATTTTGTTTTATTGTTGAACTTTCCAGTTTATTGTTGAACAGCCAGTCTGTCCTTTTCTGGGGCAATATGCTTCATTCAGATAGGATTTAACATTCACATTTTTCAACATGAGAATGTGCTGTTCAACTTTTTCTCTCCTTCTATATGCACATGTGTGCAAAATCACATGCATTCATATATTCACATGAGCAAAAGCAACACTAACCAAAAAATATTTCATGATTGTGGAGATGGAAAGCCACTGGGATTTGTGATCAATTTATTCTGAATAGACGAAATTTATAAAAAGTATTTGATTGTGTACTGGTGGAAAGGATATTCTAGCTGATATATATGCTTGGTCCTTTAACTTATTAGATGGAGGCTGACATGATGTTTTACATTTATAGATAGGAAGCAAACAAGCTGTGAACTGATCTTCATCCTTGAGTCTGGTTAAAGGAGAGCATGAGAATAGATGCATCTTTTGTTTGCATACCAAAGGGTAAACTGTGAGACCACGTAGCTAGTTTATGTATGGTTCACACTGGGTCTGGTAGGCAAGGGTGAAGCGACTGTCTGCTGTACTCAGTACCAGACTGAGATTTTAGTATAGTGCAGAATGGCACATTAGAGCTCATATGGGATAGTAATATGTCTATATTTCCTCTGCTAATTTCAAACTCTCAGATATTGTTTTTAGACTACACAGTGCTTTTTTCTGTTCCACACACCATTCCCTCATTTCCTGTTTGCATTACTCCTGCTGCCTACCAGTGAGAGGAGAAAAAGGTGTCTTGCAAGGCTGCAGAGGACGCACTCAAAAGTTACGTCTTGCTCTCGAGATGCTGTACAACAAAATGAAAGGGTCAGTGGTTTGTTAGGGGAATCCAGCAACTTCCACTGTGGCATACTCCTCCGGTTTCATGAAAGAACACTAGAGCCAGTCAATTCAGAGGTTCCTGCGGTAGTTGATGTATGTAGTCATGTTGGTTTGATCCCACAAAAACACCACTAGGTGGCTTTTTTTTTTTTTTTTTTTTTTTTTTAACATGTAAAATAACACCCCCACATTTCAGGATAAAAACAGCCACAATTATGAAGCCCTGTTTCATCCAGTCTTGAAATTCCAGATTGGAAAAAATGTTTGGCTTAATGTCTAAACAATTTACTTTAAAGGGAAGTGAGAATGTTTCTGTCAAGCAAGAAAAAAATTAGTAAAATATTTTTTTCATTATATTAAAAGTGTTGTAATTCAAAATTCTGTTTTTGTCAGTCTAGTTCAAAGAGTCTGTTGTTTTGATACCACTTAAAACTTATCTTTTACTTAAATCTGCTGAATATTCATGTGCCAGAGGTATTTAAGAAAGAGGATTTAGTCAACTTGATTTAGTAATCGTTTTCTTGCAAGTAGATTGGGCCCAGTCATTTCCCGGATTGTTGTAAACCTAGCCTTTTATCCATAGGTATCTGAAGGACTGATGGACTTCTGTTGATGAGGATGGGGCTTGTTCTGTGTTTAGTGATTGTTTTCAGTTCAGTAAGGACTTACAGGTCCAGCTACAGCTCACTGCTAAAAGACCTCTCCTTTTAGTTCAAAAGGAAGAAGTCTGTAGTTGGGAAACAAATCACCAGGGTTCCAGTTACAACATCTGTATGTGTTGAAGGTTCTTAAAGGGAAGCAATCGCATAACCAGGATTGGGGTTTATCCCCTTTGAATTTTCTTTGTACCAAAACCAAATTACACCAAATTTAAATTTAGGGCTATATCTTTGGCAACTAGAATACATTAAAAAGGTTGACTAAAAAAGTAAGTACTTCTTATAAATTATTTTTTTAATAACTGCTTTGGAGTATTTTGCAAAGTGCCTAGATTTTAACTTCACCTATCTGATTATTGTGCCATCTTCATAGGAACTGAGGGTAGGGTAAAGAACACTAAAAAATAACTAATGAATATTTAATTTTTTCTTTCATGTCATCAGAGGTGAGTTTTAAGGGACGGAAACAAAGATTCATGTGACCAAACTGTTCTTCCCAGACACTATTTAAGATTTTGCTTCTAAATATATGGGTCTCTGCCCATAGCAGCTGTGGAAAAGAAGATTTTAAATGGAATAAGAAGGATGCTAAAATATGGTAGAGAGGTGCAGTTCAGAACCTGCTTTGCAATTACTGGTCACAGCTAGATCAGTTCCAGTACCCACACTACCTCATTTAGAGCTTGTTATCAACCATGTGCTGGATAGTTTCGTGGAAACTAGTCCTTGGAGCTTTTCTGCAAGCAAAAAATCTTTTGTGATGGGATGCAATTTTTAAATACACTGGCTTACCTTGTGGAGTAAGGCTGAGGTAGTTCAACCCATTGCAATGGGGAACTAGCTGGAATAACCACAAAACAACTTTGAAGAACTGAGGAAATGTGACTGGCTGATAATGTTATATGTTAAAATAATTTCCAAAGATCACACTCAGACCCCCACTGGAAGAAACAACAGTCAAAACACTGAATTTTTTGTTTCATATTTACAAGTGTTGATATACAGGAACAGCAACCCTACTTTAGTGATTAATAAAAACTACTGGAATGACACCAGCACAACATGATAATGTGCCAACATAAGAGAGGAGCAACAGCAGCCGTCTTTGACCCTGTCTTACCTTTCCACAGAATATCAGGATAGCCAGCAGGTACAACAGCAAGAGGAGAAGCCTGCTTTTTCAAAACAGATGTTTTTTTTTCAAGGAACATTTCCTGTGGTTCCCTTATCCTTGTGTCATGGAGGGTGCTATTTTCTTGACTTGATAGCTCCATAACAGTGCTTTCTGATGTGGAAAGGGCCTGAGCAGGTCCTTCTGTACTGCCGCAATTTCCTCCTGCTTCTTGAAAAATTCTGGGTGCATAGTCAGGTATGATCACAGAGACACTTCACTTCTTTTCCTTTTGCTTTTTATTTATTTATTTTCATCAAAATTTTTCTTTGACATTTTAGACACAAATTCAAGATACAAGAAGATGCAACTGAAGAAATAGTAAAAGACAGCTGATGTACCCAGAGATACAGCAGCAAAACCAAGGTAAGAAAAAAGAACTCCAGGCATTGTGGATGACAGCTTCATGCTCTTAAATGTCTAAATCTAATACAGCTGCATTAACTGCAAAGGGAAGAAGCCACATCAGCAGACACACAGATTTCATGCTAGCAACCCCATGCTACATAGACCATGTGTGGTCTTAAGCCATGTTTTCTTTCTGGTGGAGTTTCTCCCAATCTTTAGCCAAAAAGAACTTTAAAATAATCTTTTGTGGGAAGTCATGGCAATTTGAGGAATATAAGCAGACATTTTTATACCGAGTGCATGGTTTGGTTTATGTATACTAAAAAGCTGTCTTTCAAGTACACTTAAATGACAAAAAATATGGAAAAATCAATTGATCTAGGTTTTAAATCAAATATATGATGAACTTTCTTATAAACAGCAGGTCACAGACATTCCTACATGTTTATATATATGCTTGAAATAATAAAGCTCATTTAATATGAGTGTGATTCTCTTCATGGTGTTGTCCAGGTCTTGGGTTATTTAACAAAGAGAACTTCTGTAATATTTTTTTTCATATTATCCATTTTACAAGCATTGACTAAGGTTTCTCAAACCTGTGAATAAAGCTTAGTGGAAAGTGATAAGCCTTGCTTAAATAAGAAAGAAACCTAACGGCTGTCAGTTGCTGTTATGTGGCAGAAGTCAAACTCAGTTATCTTTCAGTTTTACAATTCTCTATCTACCAAGGCACTGCTTTGAACCTCTACCAGGTGTCCTTCTTCGTTTAGATTCTCACATTTGAAATCCAGCATACTGAGGAAAAGCAAAGAGCTAGTCTGTCCCCAAGGAAGTCTGACTCTTTCTAATGGGAAAAAATACCTGTCTGTCAATCATGGATGATATTTTCTCAGGACCAAGACCTACATTTTCATAGTACTTTCAGATGGAATTAGTAGATCAACCAACAAAATGTCCACAGTTTTCAGTATTCAATGACCTTGACTGCACTTCCTGTCATATTATTGCTATTGCCCTAAATCTACTTCCTTGTCCTTCAAATCAACTATTTTGGTTCTTTTTATAAAAAATGGCTCATTATAAAAATCCAAGTGCATCCAAATTGCTTGAAAGAGGAGACATTATATTTCTGCATCTTGTAATGACGTCATTCCTTCTTGATAACATATTCCCACTATACCTATCAGGAGATTTGCACAATATGGGGTTGACAGCACCTACAATTTAAAACTTTTATTTAAAAATATCACTTTTCCTAAAGGAAAATAATTTTTTTATTAAAATGGCCTGGTAAACTTTTCAGAAATTTTTATGTTCCCTTGAGTCATCTGCTTTTTATTGCATGCAAGCATCATTGCTACACATCAATATGTAGAAATACCCAGAAGGACTTACTAGCACTGGCAAGTCACAGTTTTTGGTGTGCAGTAGCCCAGGAAGCACATTAACTGTTGAAAGATCTATAGCCTTTCATGGGCTAAGTCTTCTGGAAATAAATATTTTGTTTGGAAACATAGGTTACTTCCCTATCTTCCATATCTCCTTGAAGCATTTTTTGCCACTGTTCAAGGTTTCCAGTTGAATAGAAGACCCACTTGCTTTAAACTTGAAAAAAAGTCTTTCTTTTTTCTTATTATGAGAGGAGTGAAGCATTAAGAAGCAACAAAAGAAAGGTAAGGTATTTATGAGATAGCACACCATGTTTCTTTTGTAGCATGCTGTATGCAGTCTGACTCAGAGAATGACAGATACCCTTGGGACTCTTTGTAAATTTACAGGCAAGTTTTATAACTTTGGCAAGTGGAAAATACCAATTTGTTCCAACATGTCACCAGATGTGTCTCCTATTGTACTGATAGACTATCTAGATTCTAGTCACTGGAGAAGGGACGTTACCATAGTGCTATGTCTCAATTCTGTAACAGTTGCTTTTTCCTGTAAAGAACTGGTATGTATAGGATTCCCAAAGACCATAAAAATGCTATAAAACTATTCACCTACAAAGAGCTTAGAGCAACATTTGGGTGCTCCTATGGAGAATCCTACTTCTGCATATCCCAATCTGCTCGACTCTTGAGTAAGCATGTTTCCCCATCTCAGCCCCGTCAGAGGCAGACTTCGGTAAGAATTTCAAAGCAGTGGCTGTCAAGAAAAGGGGGTATGCAAAATAAATTAATTCATAAAATCCTTAGATATTTGATTTCTGACTGGGCAAGGTGAGGCACATGGCTTCTACTTCTGTAGGCCTTGCCTGTTAGATGGAAGCACCCCCTTAAGAAGACTTAGAAAGGTTCGTGCAGAGACAGACTATGTGGGCAGGCCTCAAAAAGTAAAAATGCAACAGGAAAATTTCTAGTCCAACTTCAAAATAAAAAGTAATGGAGAAACTTCTCACCCTGGGGAATATTTAGGAGCAGCATAAAGCCACAGATCCTGTGCTCAGGCACGTGGCTGGCAGAAAATTAGCCTTGGTTTCTTGTGGTAGATCTGTGAGATTAGAACTGCCGCCTTTAGAGCTCACTAGAAAACTTCCAGTGGAACAGTATTTAATCTCAAAATGCTGATAAAAAAATTCTGTGAGAACATGTTCCCTCTGGATTAATCCCATGCCTGCTATTGTATTAAGTAAGTGGTGAGTAGTCAGGCCTTCAATAGGTTAAAGCAGATTCAGTACATGTAAGGTAGTTTTCAAACATTGACAGATAAGCTATTTAGGTGAAAAAGATTGAGCTTTAATTGTGTATATTATGGACTAAGGTTAACACACACCATATTATATATCAGAATGAATTTGATTTATAAGAAAGTAAGCACAAATTTCTGATAGCCTGGATCAACTGATTTCAACAATTAATAAATCATATCATGGTGAGTTTAAATTGCAAAATAGCTTCTTCAGAGGTTTAGTGCCTGAAACTTTTGGCCCAAATTCTTGGTTAGCACAAGGGAAGTCATTATATTTCATTTAAAAGATAAATGTCCACCAATAGGCAAGCAGGCAGATGTATGCTACTGCAAAACCAGGAGCATGGACTCCATTCCTTTTTAACCTGTAACTTAGCTGTAAGAATCTGTTTTATTAGCTAGACTATCACCTTTTATCCTTTTTTTGTGGGATGTGTTACATGCTGTTTAAATAGAATATTTTCTTTCAGATTTTCAGGTAATGATAACTAGGGTATAATTTATCTTATTAATCCTCCCAGTTTCCCTTGTCTACATGACAAATGTAGCTGCGTTGCGCATGTCTGATGCCAACACACGGCCTTGTTGTCTGTCTTCTCCACTAAGCTTAAATTCAACAACCAACTTTTCTATCTTTCCAATCTCAAATTTCACTTTACATGTCATTCAGCCTTTAGAGGGTGTGTGAAACTCCTTTGGAAACAAAGTAGTAATTCGTGTTTACCACTGAAAGAAACAATTACCTGTCTCTCATTTCCAGTAATCTGCTTCTATGAGCAAACACTGTTTTTAAAAAACCCCGCCTTCATAGAAAGTGAATTAGCTTCCTTACTGCTCAAAGCCTTTTATTAGTAATAACGCATACCTGTTTATATTCTTTGTATCTGTGTTACCTTTTACTTCTGAAAAATACAGATATAGATATATATATATTCCGGAGTCTGCAAAAGCAGGTGGCTAATTGACATTTCCCTGAAGTCTAACTGTCTGGCAGGCTGGTAACCAGACAGCCAGAAGAAAAGAATAAAGGCACATTTATCTTCTAACTGTGCTCTCCACCACTAAAACAGCTATGCTGAGACTCACCCCAAAGGAGGAGAGGGAAAAGAGGGAGAGGGAGGAGAGGAGCAGAGCAGAGTGGAGCGGAGAGGAGAGGAGAGGAGAGGAGCAGAGCAGAGTGGAGCGGAGAGGAGAACAAAAATGCCCATATGCATCTTCCAGTTTTGAGTATCACTTTTGTAGAATGGGACTTCTTTATGCTATATTACAATCAAGTTTTGATTGATCCTTAAAGTAAGTTCAGTTTACTTAAAGAAAGTTTTTGGGACTGGAAGATATTTTTTCCTAATTATATTCTTTTAAGTACTTTTTTTTTAAATATTGCAACTCAGTTTTAGCTTCTGTTTGGAGATAATTACTAGAGCACTACATTTGCCATTTCCATTACATGGAACCCATTTTTCATGGTTTGAAACTGCCTATATACTAGAATTATTCATATTTTAATTCACAGAGGTTGTGAATTTTTTTAGGCATTACTATGTTCCTTTGTTGTTTTCTAAAATGAGAAATTTTTTAATGTTGTAAAAAACTACATTCTTACATGTATGATAGACATTTTATGCTGCAAAATCTATGCTCATATGATTGTGCTTCTATGTGCTTTTCACAGAAAATCATTGTCTCCTTATTGTAGTGACCCTAAGCGAGGCTTGGAGTCCCTTTGTGAAACACACAACACAAAGAGAAAACAAGACACTTCCTGCCTCAGACACTCACAATCTGAAATTAGACTTTTTATTCATCCTTCCCGGAAGACATTTTATCTTCTAACAGACAAACAAAATCTGATCTACCTTCCTGGCAGACTTGGCATCATGAAGGATGCAATGCAGGAAGAGAAAAGGGAAAGGTGGGCTCTCCTTTCCATGAACTGCACAAAACAAATGCATGCCATAGTTCTGCATCCTGCAGTCATGGACAATTCAGAAGTGCACATAATGAACAAATGCTGGGTACACTCTTTACTTGAATTAACAACACAATTCATGTCCAGATGAACTGATATTATGAAATCCAGTGGCAAAACATACAAGAGTGTAATCATCATCTAATTAGTGGATTATCTTTTAAAAACTTTGTGGAGGAGTGGAATTATTTCTAGATGGAAAAAAAGTAGGAGAGAAAAAGAGCTTCTGAATTATTGTTATATCTGTTCTGAGTCTGCCTTTTGCTGATTTTACAAAGTTGGTCAGCTACTGCATGGAGAGTAAAGCTCTGCCCATCTCAAGGTCTTTGTTTTTTAACACCAGCTTTTTTTGCAGCAGGTGACGTGTTGGAAGTTCAAGGCCTACACTGTCAACATCTGATGAATAGTGTACTATCTGATGAATAACATCCTAAATCATTATTTCTATTACTCCTTTTTATCTGCATAGTTATGCTCTTGCATTGTTTGGCCTAAACGAACTAGTTTAAGATTCTTAGGGAGAATTTTCTTTTGTTTAGTTTTGATCTGAGTCAGCATATAGAAGGGAAGCTATTTCCTAATTTTAGTGCTGCTTCTTCAGGGTTTGAAACAACTTTTGAAAGTCACTTTATGTTAGAGAAAATGTGATGGTAGTCTTATGCAAGACATACAGAGAAAACACCCACTTTCAATAGTAAACACTCATCCTGAATAGCATCATTATAAGGCCATTCAGGCAATGAGCGGGAGACTGAACATCATAATTTTCATTTCTGTTTGTATGTCAGCCTATCGGGGTCATGTCAGCAGCCGTGCTTGCCTTGCTGCGTGACATGTTCAGAAGAGGAGTGGCAAATGGAAATTCTGCTCAGAGGCAGAAAGCTGACACCTGGGATTGAATTTCTGGCAGATACTAGATATTTTTTATAATTTTCTGCAGGCAAGGAGACTTTTGAACAGAGGGACAAAATTTAAATTGCGTTGCACACACCCCTCCAATTTTGTCACCACCCACTTCCTTATAGAAAAATGTCACTGATCCTCCTAGGGAAAGTGACAACAATTAAAGTTCTTTTTAAACACAGTAACAGTATTACATATGAGACTAATTGTTCATAATTAAAATGAGTTATTTCTTTTCAAAGTAGTACACTGTTACACTGTACCAGGACTGCCAGATGGGTTATTTTTCACTATGACAAGTCTAATCTTGGTTCTGTGCAACATTGTACTTGGTGTTAAGATGAAGGCCACAATCATAGGGATTTTGAAGAATGTAGGAAGGAGAATGATTTGAAGAGGCTTCTGGGTTAAAAAATAGTTCTGATATTTTTTAGTTATACTTTCCCCCATTTCAAGTAAAACTAAAGCCTTACTTGTATTGCAGCTTGATCCTCTGTTGACTTGAGTAGGGGTATGGTCAGGCCATGAGCTGAGGGCCTGGTCCATGTGGGGGCTTAGGACTTTTGATGACCCTTGTTTTTAGGCACTTGTCTCTCATATTCCATGGTGAACGTGCAGTTCCATGTTACACGTTCAGGCTACTGGTGCAATCCATGTGAGGTTCCATGAGAGTGCTGGGTAGAAAACAGAGCTGCCTGAACTAGGATGTAGGGGAATTTCAGGACAGTTGATGTCTTAATTTCTATGTCAGTCAATTGCTCAGGCTTTGGACTAGGTGGGGGGCAGGGGGCAGGGGGGGGGCGGGATATGATATTTCTCATGTGGAGCACCTACACCCATAGCCCAGGGCATTAGCCTTTTCTTTCACAACAGGGCAAGGCAAAGTCTAAGGACATTGAAGGAATAGAGAGAAGAGAAAAAGAGGGGAATTTCACTCCATTTTCCCCAGCATAGCACCCTGTTTCACTTGAGTGCCAGCTGCCAGAGTACTCCCTGGGAAACTGTTCTGCCTGAAGAATTCAAAGCTAATCTCATGTGAGGATACTTTCATTTTTTCTGTCTTTGCTCCAGCACACCTAAAAGGCCTGCATGACACATTGTTCAGCAG
>NW_009259787.1:280812-287167 GCF_000687185.1 Egretta garzetta | reverse complement strand
TTCAGCAGGTTAAAGAGTAGGAACAAACACATTCTTTTCCTTGTCAACCATTAAGTTATGAGAATTCACTCATAGTGTGTATTAGGCAATTATAAATAATGAAGACAGTCACAAACTTCAGAAGTGATGTGGGACATCATTGTGCTTACAAGGAGGAACCTGGCTTGGAGCTTCTTGACTTTTTGGACAATGAGATTTTCCACTGTAATGTTGCTATAATGTTGCTTTCAAGGGTAATTTTTGTATGTATATTATTTTTTCTTGCCTTCCTTGGAGTGGATTAAAAAAAAAAATCCTAGCTACAGTTCAAGCTCCCAAAGTATTTCTGCATCTTCTGATGAAATACTATTTCATAACCACAACAGCATTTCTCAGAAGATGTCTCTTACCCTTCCACAAATAAGAATACATTTCAGAGGACTTTTCTAGTTCACATAGCATCTGACCAAACAAACGAACTGTTGTAACAAAATCGCTAAACTGTTCCTGTTTACCACATTACTAGTGAAGTGTTATTTTGAAAATGCAATTTGTTATGACCCTCCAGACAAAACTTTGATGAGGAAAGCTGTCTAATGTCCACATTTTCTGGGTACAAAATGGTGCCTCAAGTCTTCCAGTATTTCAGTAATAATAACTGTGGCGGCCCAATTACGAAGGTAATGACAAAAATACTGTCCTCCAAAAAATATCCTTTAACTTTCTTAATACACTTGTTTATTTTTTTATGTCTGTAGCATGAATCAAGCAGCAGGTCTACTTATTAAAACAAGCAAGTACATACTAAAATCAAACCTGGTGTAAGAGGTATAATGTCACTGACTTCTGTGGGGTTGTATTAGGGTAACATTTGCCTTGGATATGTAAGCTTCACATGAATCATTAGCTCCTAAGGCACTGAAGGACTGTGATAGTTTTAAAATCAACTCTGTCCTACATACTGCATATGAGTAATAGCATTTCAACTAGTGGAAAATAGTTCCTCCCTTTTCCTCTTGAAAGCATATTGCCAGCATTATAAAAATCAGTTTTGTGAGCTTTTACCCCCTCTGAGTATTTTATAGTCTTTTCTCAGAACAAGAAACTGAAATGCCATCTGTTTTTAGCCAGTCTTGGCTAAATTTCAATGATTTAAAGATTTTGTGACATCTCTTTATAAATGATACACTGATAAAATAATTTCACAGAAGTAATCACATAAGACTTCTGATCCCATGACTGTCTTTGTCCACACTTGAATCAGCAGTCTTTAAACTGGTGGTGTCTGTGTCCTATTGCCACACCCCTGAACCATGCAGTCCCTTAAAACTGAGATATTTTATTTGTCACTTTTAAATACATTTCAGTATTTGATAATGTTTAGCTCTTGGCAATGGCGTAACAGTATGGTAGGCTATAATTAAATATACTGAGTCAGTTTTGTTACCCTTCCTTGTGTTGAATGGAGCTATTATTTTTAATTAGCTGCTCTAGTTTTAGTGGGATTATCTGTAATGTAGAAAAAAGATGTAAAGAGGGGGCAGAAAAATAAAATAAGTATTCACTTTGAAGTAGACCCTAGTACTAGGTTCATCTAGTTTAGGATTGTCACATATTATGTCCTGTAAAAATAAAGGAAAGAGATTACAGTTTAAGAATATAGCTCTTTCTTTATACGTTAGCAATAGGCAACTCTATGAGTACAGCTGGGAAGTGAATCTGACTGCTTACCTAGCAAAACAGCAATAATCATCCTCCTTCCTCTTACAACCAAAAACTATCTTTCTAAGTATCTGCTTCCTTAAATTCCAATAAGCATTTACGCCACGTGCATATTTTCCTGTGTAAAATGGCATTGACTCAATGAAGGACAAATATTTTTCTGTCAAAGAATTTTTTGAAGATTTTATTTCTAGGGAAGATGAATGCAAAATTCTGTATTTGTGAAACAAAGTCAAAGAGCAACTCTGAAATAATTGTTCAAGGGGACAAACAAGAAAAAACTGTAAGTATAGGAGAGTGAATCAATAGTAAAATATAATCTGAAGATACGGTTTCATTTAACACCCTCACATCAAATCGTGTTCAAATTAGAGGTAAGAACAGCCTTGTTCAGGTAAAAACAGAGGTAAAAATCAGAGGTAAAAACATCCTTGAAGGAGTTTCAAGCACAAGCAGCAGGAACAAAAGCTACAAGCTTTTTTTGTTGTAAAAAGTTTTAACTGCAGCTTTTCAAACCTGTGTGTGCACATGAGGATGTGGTCAGACGCCCTCTAAACCTCCTAAGAGTAAGCTCAGAAGCATGATACCTTCTGCTGAGGTGCAGAAATGCCAACATGGCCTTAGGGAAACAGGATATATGGAAGTTTTAATATTTAAGAGGGAAAGATGCTGTACCCTTACCTAAACTGGCCGAGATAAAGTTTGCAGAAGTTTGTGAAAAGGAGGGCAAGTAAATTTAGCTGTGTAGTGCATGGGTGGGCAAAGGTCCTGACCCTGTGGACTGCATGCAAAAATCTCCCTGTGCCTGAAAGCCACAGAGACAGACCACATACTTTGCTGACCCAGAGAGAGAGGAGCTGTGGCAGCTGCCTACAGACAAGAGATGTATCTACCTTTCTTTCTGTGAGGGGTGGGGAAGGGCATGGTGTAGATTCCTCTCTGTAATATCAGGAATGTGGCTGACGGTGAGAAGACTAAGCCAGAAAGAAGAATTGCTCTTGGAAATTTCCATTTATAAGGCAACCTCCTCAGAAGCCTGTAAATACACTTTGCATGCCACTTTATGCCACAGGGGTGCCAGAACTGGTGTGACTATTTTTCCATTGCTGGTTTGCAAGTACAGACGTGAGAGCAAGAATTCAAAGATGTAATAAAAAAAGAGCTTTGATGAAGGCTAACACCCCCATTGTTTCCAACAAATTCAAGATAATTCCATGAAATAATAAAGATTTTTATTCTGAGGCATTTAAACTGCCAATGAGCTCCTAGCTAAAATCCAGACAGAAATGCAGTCAGCATCAACCCTGGATCAGAAGATTAACTTTAATGGCAAACTATTGTTCTGAATTTGGTGCTTTTACTGGCCAATCCCATTAAAAAGCGTTCTATTACAACATCTGTATTTGCTTAGACCAGTGCCCATTATTATGTAGGATGTGCCTATTTTTTTTTTCTTAGACAAATTTTACAGGCAAATCTTTTCAACCAGAGTTAGTATCTGTGCTTGTATAGAGTCCATGAGCAGTATACATTTCTAATTGTGACCTACTTTACAAGTTAATTAAAGTTAATGCTAAATTTCAGGGTCATTTGAAATGGAAATCCTACTTCTTTGGTTATCATTGTAAAGTCTAGGATGTACATAATGGTGTTAGGATATACAGAAGGAATTTTAATAGTTTTTAAAAATAATATTATTAGTTATGCTTTCAGGCATCTCTCTTGTTTTATATGTAAATTTTTCCTTAATTCATTTAATACTATGACAGTTTCTTCCCACTTCCCATCCCCTTAGGTCATGAGGTGCTGAAAGAAGCACCAGGTCCATTTTCAAAGAAGAGATCTAAAAGGCACGTCCCGGACTATGCAGACATCTGAAAAACATTTTTAGTATTCCAGAAGTCTGAACTGAACAAGTTCTTTTAAATGCTTCATTACAGTTATCCTGGCAATCATTCACCAGAATGCCATATGTTGCCAATAAATAAGCCATCAGTAGATAGGCATTGTCCCCTACAACAGACATAAACACTTGTTAATTAAACCTAATTAAGCCAATAGCGTACATATTGGAAACACATGCTGACCAATTTGCTAACCAATGTTGCCCTGGCCAAGTCATCAGCTTCTGGCAGATTGCTGACATCTCAAAGCCACACGCATTAACAAAAAAGTCAGGCTATTTGGGAGGATGGACACGAAAAAGGTTTGCGTACACAGACACAACCTTCATGACTGTAGAGATGTAGGGCTAATTTTGCCTGTGGCCTGAGAGCCAGCAATGCATCCAATTAAGAGAATTCAGTCATGGAAAGTGTCTCAGAGAAAAGAGAAATCGCATACAGCCTTTTTGCCACTTTGTCAATGGCTATGGACAGGACATACCGGGGGGTGTGTGGCCAGAAGAAGTATTGTGCCATTGCAAACTCACAGCCAGCCACGCTGCACCTCCCAGTGCAGATGCATGCCAAAGCCTGGTTCCCCAAAAGTACCTACCCACCAAATACTGCAACTCATCCACAGGACACCGAGAGTTTTTATAAAATCAAGAACTCTTGGTTCACAGATGTGTGTGTGCTTTCAGGATCAGTAGCAGAGCATTTTCAGGTTTTTTTCATGCTTACATTAATACTGTACAAACTCCGTCACCCTTTGATGCATTAGCAGGCAGTTACCCATGACACAGCCTGCAGGCAATGGTGAAAAGTCTGCCTGAAGTCTTAGCACACATTTAGTGTTTAGAGCGTTAGTGGCTTTTTGTGGTTCTTATAAAGCATACAGTATAAAAAAAGAGTGCAGTGGACTTACATTTTCATGAGGTTATATTCTTATTTTAAAATAATTCTTATTTTGACTAGCAAATTTACTAGTCCCATGTCACACTTGCTGTCTTTTAGAAGCTATAATTAGCAATATACCATGAGCAAGCTGAGGACATAACTTTCAATGCAACAGATATACACTGAAATAGAACTATTTTTAGGAATGTTGACAGGAAAAACATGATTATGTTTTGCCTCTAACTACCAACCATTGCAGCTTCTTATCCAGAGATTTTTTTTATAGTACAAATTGTTAATAAGACTGAAGAAGAGCAATATGATTATGCATGTTCTGATATTCATAGTTGCCTTAATCTTGCTGTGCAAATTCATTCACTTTTCCAATGTCTAGTACGATATTTTAAGCCTAATGCAATAAAATGACAGCACCTTTATTTTTTATTTAATTCAAATCAAAATTTAATTCAGATGTCTCATATGCAACCAAATATTTGGATGAAATATCCCGAGTTTATGAATATTATATTAGGAACATTTATTAGTTGGCAATTTCAATTAACCTATATTTACATATGCAATATTAAGCCACAAAATTGCATAAGTTTCCAATTACTATAAAAGAACTGAAATTATTTACAATGTTTAAAGTAACAGCAGGGAAGTTATTGCATTGGAATAATGGGACAAAAACTGGATTTTAAAATACTGCAATATCTATGGATTCCTTAGAGGGCTGATTTACACATAATTGCCTTCGCTCAGGAATCAAAAGAAGTGTCGCAGTCATGTGAAATTTAGAATGTGGTGCCAAGAGACGGTGAAGTTGTGACCAGATGATGAATTAGATCACAGTACCACCTCATACAGAGTGATGGAAGTTTGCAGGAAAATGTGCAAGCAATTCTTCCTACTGGAGTTCATTTGAATTATTTCTCCTTCACATACAAATGGGAGATAACAACAGGTCCAAGTGTTTCTGCTAGTTTTCTAGTTGTCTAGGACTACATGAGAGCCACTAAAGGCATGTGTATACTAAAGGAAAAATTAATTTATTACTAATAATGCTGATTTTTGAGAAACAGCAAATAAAATTAAATAACTTTTCCAGACTGTATTTTTTTTTCCTTTGTTAGAATGCGAGTAGAGGCAAGGACAAGCTTAAGAGGCCAGAATATACATTTGGGGTCATAAGGAAAATATTCTTATTGCTTTCTGAATATTTTTTTTTCTCAAAATGGTAACTGCAAAATAAATCTTGAACCTCAGCTACGATATTTTCTATGAATTAAAACAAACCAGCATTTGATGTGGAGAATATAAAATAGATTCTTATTTATAGAATTAGTAACTAGTTACAGGAGTTTGTAGTTTGTAATGTTCTAGAAACAGAGGCATTCAAGCCAGATATGTCCATCAGTTTTTCTAATGATTCTTCCTTGAAGAACTATCTGATTTACTTCGTTACTTAACCGTGGATCATGCTCACAGAGATTATTTTGAAATTAAATTTCTTTATTTCAACATATTTTTAAAATTTGCTGCATTAGTTTACATAAAGGTTCTATATGTCTTGCACACACTATGTGTATGACTAAATTAATGAATCCCAGAAACTGTGCTTCACAGAATCACAGAATCACAGAATCGTAAGGGTTGGAAGGGACCTCAGGAGATCATCTAGTCCAACCCCCCTGCTAAAGCAGGCTCACCTAGAGCATGCTACACAGGACTTCATCCAGGCGGGCTTTGAATATCTCCAGAGAAGGAGACTCCACAACCTCCCTGGGCAGCCTGTTCCAATGCTCTGCCACCCTCAGAGTGAAGAAGTTCTTCCTCATATTCAACTGAAACCTCTCGTGTTTCAGTTTGCA
>NW_009259787.1:269539-278736 GCF_000687185.1 Egretta garzetta | reverse complement strand
CTTGCCGTGTGGTCCTTCCAGTTGATATCCGGATAGTTGAAGTCTCCCATGAGGACCACAGCCTGCGATTGTGAGGCTACATTTAGCTGTCTATAGAAGGCCTCATCTACTTCCTCATCCTGATTGGGTGGCCTATAGTAAACACCCACCACAGTGTCACCCATGTTGGCCTGCCCCTTAATTTTCACCCATAAGCTTTCAACTTGTTCTTCATCTGCTCCCAGGTAGAGTTCTATACATTCCAGTTGCTCTTTTACATAAAGAGCAACTCCACCACCTCGTCTCATAGGCCTGTCTTTCCTGAAGAGCACATAGCCATCGATGACAGCGTTCCAGTCATACGTGTTGTCCCACCATGTCTCTGTAATCGCAATGAGATCATGGCCCCGCAACCACATACAGAACTCTAGCTCTTCCTGCTTGTTCCCCATGCTGTGTGCGTTGGTATAAAGGCATTTCAGTGAGGCAGTTGAGCACCTAGGCTTCCCTGGAGGGATGAAAGAGGATCTGCCACAGCCAAACCCACATTTAGGGCAGTTGGTCTTCTGGTTTTTGAGATGGGAATTAGCCACAGCACGTATATTGCTGCTCTGAACAGACACACTTGTTCCCCCATCAGATGTGACTGCGATCTGACCCCGCACCCCACCCCCCAAGTCCTTTAGTTTAAAGCCCGTCGTACCAAGTTGGCCAACCCACTGCCTAGGATTCCCCTGCCGCGCCTAGAGTTGCTTACAAGAGAACTGTTTTGTTTATGGGGTTTGTAGATATAATAAGAAATGCTTACAACTGTATGAATTTTACTGAACCCTGAAGAACTTTTATAATCTGTGCTCACTGTAAATCATTTGTTGAAGGCAGGTGCAGGTGAAATGCCATGCTATTGATGAAATGTCCATTGCAAATCTCAGACGGACAAAGTTGGATTTGCAGTAAAATAGAGGACTTTTCATCCTCACTGTATCATTTTCATTTTGAATATGAAGATTTTTCATAGAAAATTGACCACAGATTTCCTCAGAAAATATTCTTATCTTCAGGTCAAAATGGCCACTTGATGAGAAACCATCGTAAATGTAACACACATAAACACATGGATGGGTAACCAGAGAAACAGAGCCTAATTTGAAAGTTTTAACAGATCAGATCCTAATCCTTTTTCTTCAGATTCTTGGTTCATAAACTTTTACATAATTTCTATTTTTCATTCCAAGATGAAGGCAAAAAGAGTCAAAACTTTAAATTTTTTGTGGGAATTTTGTTCCCAGCATCATGCAGATATTACACTATTATTCATAAGCATTTTTATTACTTTTCTTGAGAAAGACATGAGAGATGTTCCTCAGATTGACCATCACATTTCTTCAGTTTTTCATACGCAAGAATGCTGTACCGGCCTTTTTTCATAGTAGACTGGCTGAGAATGGTAAAAGGTTCACTGCCATAACATTAAATTTAGCTTGAGTGAACCAGCTTGATCTTCCTGCTTGTCAGCAATTTCATCCATAAAATAGGGTAGTAGTCATCTTAATTTCATAGATGCTTGTAAAAATTGGTCTGTTTTGGCCACTAGCTCTTTGAAGATTTTTAAGTATTGCTGATAGATTTTTGTACTAGTACTCTTCACCTGGTAAAGCGTGGTCTTCCAAATTTTTGCCTGTGACAGCTTATTGGGTTTAGTAAGAATACTCCTATGAGAAGAAGTGTGAAAGGTCTGGTTATAGAATCAAGCACTATTATTTTAAAAGTACAGTCAAGTCTTTAGTTATTTCTTTCCAAAACTGAAAAGGTAATCACCCACAAAGTCTGTAATTGCTAAATAGTTAAGTCAGTATGTGTGTGTTAGGTTTGGGGGCAGAGGCATGAAATGTCCAATAAAATTAATTTTGTTTGATAAAGCTATTTTGTCATCAGTTTGTTGTTGGACCTGTGACAGTGCATAAAACTCTGCAAAGATAATCAAGAACCTGATTTGACAGGGCAACCTTGATTACTGTGGCTGGAATGGCAAACAGCTTTCTGAATAGGATAGGCTCTCTGATACCAGTCACTTTCAACAAATCTGTTAACCATTTTAACACCTTGCTTAGGTAGAAAGGTCAGCTATCTGACTGCCAGGAATAGGAATTTTACAAAGGGGTGAGTAATGAGATCTGTTTCCTCTCCAAATGAGAACAATATTACTGTGTTAATGTGTTTCTGAAGCAGACCAAGGAAAGACAGATACAACACTTAATGTAATACATTCTTTTATTCATTACAGTTTAGGTAATTGGTGGAAATCATTCAACCAGACTGATAAAGGCTTGTGTATTGCAAAGCAGCATTTTGAATAAGTTTTTTCTAGGATTGAAGCTGTAGAGAAACTGGAATGCACTAAAGAAAACCAAAGTCCTTTTGAGTGAAGCATATCGTATGACACATAGCAATGATTGCTCATAGAAGCAATGCAACTGGATACAGTCTTGAATGTGTTACACATTCTGCCATTTATCTGTTTCAGTGTACTGGGTCTGGCTGGAGTGAAGTTAACTTTCTTGTTATCGGACAGTATAGTGCTGTACTTTGGATTTGTGACTAAAGCAGTGTCAATAACACCAATGTTTTGTCTCTTCCTAAATGGTCCTTGCACAGTATCAAGGCTTTCTCTTTTTCCCAGTCTGTCCAACCCCACAGTAAGTAGGCTGTCAGGCAAGAAATTGGAAAGGGACACAGCCAGGACAGCCAGCCCAAATTGGCCAAAGGGATATTCCATACCGTGTAATGTCATGCTCAGCAATAAAGGTGGTGTAGCAAAAGAAAATGTTGTTTGGGGTTTTTAATGTTTTCCAGGGTGGCTGTTGCTCAGAGATTGGCTGAGCACCAGTCTGCTTGTAGGAGGTCGTGACTGATTACCTTTGCATCACTTGTTTTTTGTCTTTCCTTCCTTTACTGAACTGTCTTTTTCTCAACCCATGAGTTTTCTTGCTTTTGCTCTTCCTGTTGTCTCCCCTGTCCTGCTGGGCAGGTGGGAGCAAGTGAGAAGCTGTAAGGGTGCTTGGCTGCTGACCAGGGTCAGCCCATTACAGTGTTATATCTATAAAATAGTTTTCTTGCACTCTCAGTTGCATGTGGTGTTTGTATCGGAGAAACAGCAAACACTTGTCTTTTGAAAACATAACAGTGTTGTAGGTCATAGCACGTGAAGATTACCTGACTCCCAAGTTTGAGCCTATATGGCTCAAATATACACATATCCATATGAACTATTCAGTCGTACTGCTCAGAATTCATTGCCTCCAAGTTTCATCAGAAACAAAGGAGCTTCTGGGCTTACTACAGTAACCATTAATCTCATGCATACCTTGGCTGATGCAAATTTACCCACTAAAAATCTACCAATCTGGATAAAAAATTACGTGGCCTTTGTTTTGTTCGAGCTTGAATTTGGACTTTTTTTTTTTTATGAATAGATTGACACCAAAAGACTTCCACCTATCTAAGCAAACTTATATGTATTTCCCCTGACATCAGGAAGTGTTCTAAGTATGAAGAACATTCATTTGATTTAGAGATTTTATTGAGCATAACTAGTCTTGATATGTTTTGTTTGGCACAACATACTTGGTGTAGTGGCTTCGTGGTTGAATTCTGCAGACTTTGTGCAACAAGATCCCCATTTAATGGTTTAGTCTGGCCATATTTCAAAACCAGACAAAACACGATGCACTTTTTTATTTAATGGTTTCTTTTCCAATTTTTGGCTTTCATTTGGGATTTTTTTTTTTTTAAGAACACAGTATGCCCTTATATATGAGTGGCAGCAGCCTGCTAAAAAAGAATGCTTTTTGCAATATTAGATGTCAAGAATGCGTTTACATGTTGCTGTAATAATTTTTAAACCTTGAATATCACTATACTTACTGATGAAGATATTAATCTAACTGGGGAAGCTGGAGGGTAGCAACAATTTTTGCTAAGTACATGAAGAATTAGAACTCAAGAATCAGTAAACACTGGGATGATCTGTAGATTTTCTTTTACATTGGGAGATGCAAGCAGGCACCAAAGGTGATATGCAGTTCACATAGATGGCTTAGAGTGTGAACATCTATGTCTTTGCTAGGAACCTCTGAGGGTCAATGGAATGAAATGGACACTTCTAGAACATGATTCATCTAAGTCATTGCAAAAAAAAAGCTTTAGGGTGAGAGGAATGACAACTTAGAATTGCCCTTCTGTGCTGACTATAAGGAAAGCCCAGAAAACTAGCTTATATGTAGACATCTTGATTTGGACAGAGTAATCCCATCACTGGTTTCATTTCCAAGGACTGCAGGATCCCTATAAATGTACGTTATTTCTATCATATTTTTAGGCATCTAGACAGCCTTAAAAAAATCTGGCCTACAGTTCCCAAGGAACTTGCTTAGATAACTGCACAGGCATTAGACTAGCATCCAAGCACTATGATTCCTGTCCTTGCAAAGACTAAAGAACTTGGGACTTACTGATCAGGTAAGCGCCTCAGTTCAGAACGCTGGAGCTCACTGATGTCAGTAACAGAAACATAGTTTAAAGGGAAGAAAATATAACCTAACCTAATGTAATAGGCTGAGTGTTCAAGGTTGACCTGAAGAAAAATACTTGAAAAGCAGTGGCGTAGTTCATGATTTTCTCAGTTGCTCAGCTGTAAGTCCCAAGAACAATTCGCTATCATTTCTGATACCAACAGAGGTGCTTGCTTTGAATTTAGGTTTTAGTTACTCATTGCATAATTACTGTCTGTGCTCTTCGAAACTGCTTATTTGGTGACCTTGAAAGGGGGTATTTTCTTACAATGCTGGTGCTCTATTTTTAAAGCTAAAACACTTGACAGAGCCTGGTGTTCTGTTTTGAAGAGAGAGCCTGTTTTCAAAAGCTTTCAGGATACTTTATGTTTAAAAAATGTATTTTTACTACTACAGAACATGAAATCATTGTTGCATTTTATACCATATTACTTTCCTATGGAGGCTTATAGGAAAGAAGAAGAATCAGGTGTCCTGCCTTGTAAGTTATACGTTAAAACTTTGGTAAGTACGTAGTTCAGACACAATAGTCAGTATAGTTCATATGGAGTCTCCAAATTTCAGTGATTTGCATGTGAACAAGTAAAGTATAGAGAAATCCAGAAAGTAAGTACTGTTTTTGTACTTTTCAGGCAAAAAGTCTCTGGTATCCTGCAAAAAGTCTCTGGTATCCTGCAATCTTTAAACAGCAAGGCATGCAAGGGTAACGTGTGCCACATTCCAAGACATGTTGTGCCAACATAGCACAATGTGGTACCTCAAGAGATACTTGCATATCCACAGGCTATGTTGTAAGGAAGTGGCTGCACTGCTTCAGTTTGGTTTCAGCTACAATACCTCCGCATGTCACTGCTTCATACTTTGCAGACCCACCCAATCAGTGTGTCACTGAGAAAGTACATTCGTTACCTACTTCGTTATTAGACTCCTGTGAAATATGGTTTGCCCTACCCATTGCAATACACCAGTGTGCAACCGTAGGTGACAGGCAGAAATGTAGCTTCTGGATAAAGTCAGTTTAGCTGGATAAATGACCTAATACTTCTGCGCTTAGTTCTTACACCATTCTTATCCTTAGATATCTGAATTGCCTTCAGTTGGGCATTAAAAAACCGTGACTAATACCTGTCATATGTAGTTTGCTCTTACCCTTCATCTTATATACAAAATGCAGTCTTGTTTTGCTAGGGTTCTATTTATTTTTACTATACCCATATAAACATGTGTTATGTTAGTGTAATCAAAGCACTTGGTCTTAGAAGCAGGAGTAGAAACTGGCAAAAATTTTGAAGACCTTTAGTTTCCTTTCATATTCTTACACTACTTCACACAAAAAGCATTTCTATAATGACTAATAGGCTTTAAAGTTTCATTGTTCCAGAGGTACTGGCTGTCAGTCATGGTCTTTATCTTGGCATATGTCTTTTAGATACAATGAGACTGAGGAACGAGTATGATGAATATAAAGGTCTAAACCTTTAGCCTGTGTCCACATTCTCTGATAAACCAGCTTTATGTGGACAGTGTGTTATCTTTATGTCAGCCTGGGCAGCTAAGGATATCGGTGCAGCTCTCTTTATAGGACAGATTTCCCCAGAGACTGATGTCTTTAGCCTTGCTGCAGTTTCAAGTGTAAGGCTCCAAGTAACATTAGGCCCTCAGATGAAGGCAAAATTCTGGATCTTCCTTCATCCCATTTGTATGTAAGCCAAGAGGGAAACCAGCTATAGAAAAGCATCCATTCCTGTTATTGTCTTGTGTGGGAATACCAAACAAGATTTGAGGGCTATCATTCTGAAAAATGTCAAAATGACAAAACCATGCAGTCACATTGGATCCAACAGCTACAAGCATAGTGTCAAAAATCAAGGTTTTTATTTTGCTGAAAAATTTGGAAAAAAATAAACTCCAAACCAACAGCAACCCAGAGTTCAATTTTTTCAATGTAAAATAGACTAAAGAAAAAAAAAAAGGATGGGAAAATCACCCATAAAAATTATACTAGTTCTGAATTAATCAGAATATTCTGTGTAGAAAACACGAAAGCTAAAGAGGTTTGGTGTCCAGCTCTGAGAGGAAGCACGGAAGTCATGTGAACATCAGTTCAAGCCCTCTTTCAGACTCTGGTTTCACAACACTATGAGGTTCAAAAATCAAACTGTCTAGAGCCACAGTCCAGAGCCTTAGGGGCAAGTTATAAACCAGGTATGCTACTGAAACTCACTGGGTTTTAGGCTTTAAAAAACACCAACAGGTGAGACAGCAGGAGAAGACATAGCTTTGCAGAAGGATACTGACTGTATTTCATCAAAAGTTCATAAAAATGAACTTTTGTGCCTCCTGTGACACAACAAAGCCTTAATCAAATAAATGGTCTGAAGAAAACTGTTTTGTTGGAAAATTCTCAGCCAGTGTCATGAAAGCCCCAAACTGTCAGTCATACAACAATATTTTCCAGAATGATTTTCCAAGTTTAGTGGCTTTTTTGTAGTTATTTGGATGAGGAGGGATAGTGAAAAAAGTTTATCATATGTCCACTTACACAAGTCAGTCCTGTTAACTTGGTGACTTTTGAAAAATGCAGTTGCCAAATGGAACAACATTTCTGGAAGATGTTTAGGTGTAAATGGTACATTAAATCACAGTGGACTTCAAGCACAACAGCAACAGGTTTAATCCTGTTGGATCATCTGCATAGTATATCAATTCTACAAATATCAATTCATTGGTAGGAAAATATCTCCATCTAAATTAATTTAAGAAATTATATTGTGTTTTGTTTCTTCTTGTGCTGATTTCTAGTAATCATCCACAATTAGCACACAACACTTTTAAGTTTCTGTGGTTGGTTTTATAATGTTCAACACATCGTAACTCTCAGCAAAGTTTTCCATGGCTTTGCCATCATCACTGGTTAATATCAAAGTCAAGTAAATACAGAAAAAAGAATTCTCTGGTGGCCGGTGATTGCTACTGGGCAAGGAAGAGAAGTTAAAGGTGCCTTGAGTGGTGGCTCATGACATGAACCACACAAAACCCATTGTTTGTAATTGGAAAGTAAACCTATGTATGGAAAAAGAACTCCATTTATATGAGATTTGGGCACTTCTTGCCATAATTTTAAAGATCCAGATTAATTCAACAATACGTACATAGACTTCAAGATCACCTTCAAGACTTTCTTAAGGCTTTAGAAACTTTTTAGAAGTTTTACAAACTTTTAGAAGGTCCCATTGATCTAAGATCTGAGCAAGATGAGATACCTTTACAGTACCTTGGCTAGGCATCCATTCTCAGTTACAAGCCACACTGTAGTGTAACCTCTGAGTATAAGGAATCCAGCAAGGAACTTTCTGACAGTAGGTAACTGCTTTGCAAAGCAAGTGCTAAATTAGTAGTTAGATTTAGAGTTGGTATTGTTTAGAACCTGTATTAGAAGGCCAGGCTTCATTGCTTGATAAATATGTTGTCAGCAAAACCAATAATCAAACACCTTTCATATTGCCTTAAAACTAACAAAACTTTGTTAAAATCAGGTTAACAAATCTTTCAGATGAACCTATGTTGACATGTACATTTGCATTGTTAATACTATTTCCTGACACTAGGAGTCTTCGCAACTCTGTAAAAGGTCTTAGTGAATTGAATTTTGAGATGTTGGATATATTCTAAACTTGTTCAGTTGAATCCCAAAGGGATTGGCCACGTGAGCTAGCTATAGAGCAAAACTACCTTACTTATGAGTCTAAAAAGCCTGGCTTCCATCTCTAACATTTAGTGAACCTTTTTCTCAAGGGTGATGTTCTCTGTTGAATCACCCCTTTTCTTTCCTTACCTCCTACACAGACTCAAATGTCTGTTTAGTTGTTTGGAGATCATAGTCAGGCAGAGCCTAAATGTCAATGTCTTTGATTCTTCTTCTGATGCTTGGAAAGTAGAAATAAAACTCAATTTCTTTGGAGGGCTGTGATGTGGAAAGGTCTAAGGATTAAACAAATATCACACTGGATCCATTCTGAAGATGCTACTGCTCTCAAATTCAAAAAAAGTAACATTGATTCTCCTGTCAGCATCAAGGCATCCTTTCTGCTCATCCATTCACTCTTAGTAGATACATGCAATGGGAAGTTAAAATGCCTTGCCACTCCATATCACGTTACCTGCCTAATTGCGTGCCGTCAGCAAACTCAAGGGTTGTTACAGGGACAAAAATAACACGACTGCTGTAGAAACCACATGTTTTCTATCACACAGAGGAAAAAAATAAGGTCAGTGTGGGCTTGAAGGGTTGTAAAGCTTTAGTCTGCCTGAATTATTTTATGCTTGTGAAAGTTAAGCAGATGAGAAACACATTAAATAAGATGACAGAATTTAGATTATACCTCCTCCCTTCCTGTGCCCCTTCCTGGTCTTTAGCTCAGTGGATGAACTCCTCCCCCCTTTCCTTTTTTTTTTTTTTTTCCAATTTGTTAAGATGCTGAAATCTGCTTTGTGTGATTTATGAAGGAACTTGAAGCGATTAGTTTCACAGTGCATGAAAATTCCTCAGGTTCAGAGGGATGTCCAATCTGTTACACCGTGAGCTGTTGACTGGATGAGAACATGAGCAGCTCGGAGCCATAAGGAGATTGTGTTGAGTTATTAAAC
>NW_009259787.1:266727-269475 GCF_000687185.1 Egretta garzetta | reverse complement strand
GATTAGATCAAAGAGCCTGGGAACCAGCCTTTTGAGCAGATTCATTTAATCAATAAAGAGGGCCTCCAAAGAGAGAGAGAGAAGCAGTACCAGGATCACAAGAGATTAGAGTAGGGAAAATAAGAAACAACAGATTATTTTCCTCTTATTTTTAAAATGTAATTCTGTAAGCCAAAGCATTATTTTCTGTGTGTATATGTATGTGTGTGTACAAATTCTTATAACCAAACCAGCCAAAAAGGATACAAATAATCCCTGAAAACTTCATTACCAAGCAGACAGTTTAAAATCAAGTATTTTGTAATAAAGGAATACTTTATAAGTCAAGAGACTGTAAAAGTATTATTAAAGCAATCAGTACCATGAAATACCTACTGTGAAAAAAAGAACTCCTATTAAGCGTGTTTCAGCAGAAGCAGGTTTTGCTTTAATGATTCCCTAAGAATACGGGATTCTGGGTGGGTTAATCTGCACAATTTCCGATCTTTCTTTCATCTAAAAGAAAAAATGAGAGCAAAACCCAAAACCAACAACAAAACACCCTACCCACCAACTTTGCATGAAGATCTGAATGTATTAAATTAATAACACTGGCAGATGTTACAGAATGTGCATTGTTATAATATACGCAATTACAGTACCACAGCTGCCGTTAATGCTTGTACAGTGAATAAACTCATGTACTTACAGAACCTTGCTAAATCTGGGCTAAAAGCTAGAAACTGTCAGTAAATTATTAGAAAGTTAACCCACAGAAGAAGAAGAAAAAAGAAAATACAAAGAACACAGAATCAATTGTTTGTTCTCATGAAGCCATAGTACAACTCTGTTCCATTTCTAGAGGGGCTGAATTTGGCCCAGAATAATTTGGAGAGAGGGACACACTTCCTTCAATGATTATTGAAGGCCAGGTTGGATGGAGCTTTGAGCAACCTGGTCTACTGGAAGATGCCCCTGCCCATGGCACGGGGGAATGGAACTGGGTGATCTTTAAGGTCTCTTCCAACCCAAACCATTCAACAATTCTATGATTCTATGATTATTAGCCCTAATAGCATCATAAAAAGTTACATCTGCTTTTATATGTTATAATTTATATTCAGAGTTAGGTAAGGATACATATCTATAAATCCCTTCTATAAAATGAGATTTTCCATCTAGATAGGCTGATGACTTCAGGCCCTGCACACCTTTACCAATTGTTAATTACTATGGGACAGTTTAACACTATTTTCCAAATCAGCATGCATGCATAAAATGACTGCAATCTAATTTGACATATTATTAGTGATGATTATTGTCATAGATAAATTAGATTGAACAGAAAATAACCTTCATCCTTAGCATGTTTTAGCTCTCAGAATTAATGTGATTTGGTGAACACATATAAATAAATGTCTGATGAGTCCCTGCTGACTGCAGGGCCTGCTGGTGCTGAAGTGTATCAATTTCATGCAGATGATGAATTCCTTAAGCATTCAATGATAATCATGCTTGATTTGACAAGACTTTCTCATGCTATTTTAGGGCCTTAATTTTCTGTGAAGTTCTGTCAAGTGTTCATCAAGCACCCACTTATCTCCCTATCTTAACCTGGCAGCCAATCCAAAGGTTGCCTACCAGTGCCGCTACCGGTCCCAGCCCATTAATATTCTTGCCACGTGACTGTCCACGGAGAGAAGCCAATCAATGGCTGATTAACATTCAGGTCACATGATGCCCAAGGAGAGTAAATGAGTTACACAGTAAGACATCAAACAAATTTTCATCTTGAAAGAGTGATTGCTTTTTCTGCTGCTGTGATGTTTGTCAAATTCGCTGTAGCCTTGTCCAATTAAACTCCATGAGCTGAATGACTAATGAAGAGATGGGAGCTCTGTGCCAGCGTGACAGCTATGAGAAGTACCACTGAATAATAACTGCTAAAAAAATTTTTAAAAATTAAAAAACAACCCACAATGTTTGAAAAATCACATCTGGATAACTGGCGTAATTGCTTTCAAATTTCAGATGCTGTTTAGAAGTCTCTAGTGAAAAACATAAATTGCAACTAGCTGTATAGGACATTAGCTTTCTGTCTAACTTACCATTGGAAAAGGAGTTTGCATTTTCTCATAACAAAATTATTTTTGAGATTTTAAACAAATATACATTAACTGGATTATTGCCAGCAAATGTGCTAATGAACTTTCGCAGGCTGCTAGAGACACACTGGTGACAGAAGATCCAATCTTAAAGGATCAGCCAGCGTGGATAAAACAACTCTTTACTTTATGAAACTGAGTGAAAAAAAGGGAAGAAGGAAGATAGTTAACAGATGAAGTGGGGGAGGGAAGCAAGTTTATGCAATGGACTTTAGAGGGAAGCAGCTTTACAGGACATTGATTTAGATATTGGGTGAGATTCTTAAATAACATAATTTGGCACAACTCCATTTGCATCATTTAAGGAGCTGATCCAGTATGGATTGATTATTTAATTCTTTTTACTTTATTTTTTGTCACCACTGTATATTTGTTGCCAAATTAAAATAGTTCAAGGAAACAAAAATGAATGTTTGAATAAAATTATAATCCTGTTTAGCAGAAAGCTTTTAAAGTGGATATCCAAAACTACATTCTGGGATATCATTGAAAGTCTATTTAGTCAGAAAGTCAATTGCATTTTAGTGCTGATATTGTACTAAATTCTGGTGACATATTTAGAGTAGAGACCCTATGACTAATAAAGCTTTCATCCAGTCACTGA
>NW_009259787.1:261420-266695 GCF_000687185.1 Egretta garzetta | reverse complement strand
ATTTTCTAGCATGAAATTAGTTAAATTCCCAAGGCATTCTGAAGCAATATTTTCAAGTTGGCTTAATAAGGGAGTTAGAGCATGCCAATTAACTGGCAGCCTGAAATAAACAGTAGTTGGAGGCATAAGACAGTGTTTATATCTGCAAAGTTAATAACATTTTAAATGGGACTTCTTGGTACGATGGCTCAAGGTGCTGTAAGGAGGCAAGATGTGGAACATACTGTATTCAAAAGACCGTAAGTCAATTCTCGGCGCTGCTAGTCAAGGATGGAGACTGCAAATAGAGAAGCAATGAATTTCTGAGAGTCGGTGAGAAGGGATACAAGAAGGTAGGGGGCTAACATTTCAGAGAAATAAGAAGGAGGTGTCAAGTGGATACTGTTGAAGCAACCCATAGTGAGTGATTTGGCCAAGTGCCTGCCTTTAAGGCATCACCACAAAGGCACATGATGGAAGAGACTGTAAAGGGGGCAGAGTAAAAAAGGGAAAAATACATTTAAATGGCGATATGGCATACTGCTTGCGTAAAGTATTGTTCATAGTAAAGTAGCACAGTAAACTTCAGAGCTCAGCACTGCCTCAACATGAAATATTAGCTCATTAGATTACTGTTTTACTTGTTCCTGCTGCAGCCATGCCACAGAGAATTCAAAGACTTCAAAACCATTAGCTGCTCAAATGTTAACAAAACAAAAAATGGTGAATATTATTATAAGCGACACCACTTGCTGACACCTTTAAATCAACAGTGGAGAAGGTGTCTAACTTTCTGTCAGTCACATTAGGCGGTTATGAATAAAAGAGTATTCTACTTTCTGCATAACTTTGCATAATTAATAGTTTTTCATGCAAACTATTGTTTGCCTTAATTGTTGTTTCAACAGCTGTTTTCATTAAATTGTAAAGCTCTTTGTGTCTAATCCTTTGAGCTGCACTATTGATAACAAGAACGAGCTGGAGCTAGCTTTAGAGGAAGAGAGTCCCTGCCAAGCTGGAAAGCAGTCATGAAGTTACTTGAGAAATAAGGCCCTACAGTGGGACTGGTTGTGTAGCTAATCCATTAGTCTTTTCAAAAGGACCTTGCTCTGCACCCTTATGGCTAAATTGACCCAACAACCTATCAATGCCTTTATTTGCTGAGTGGCTGTCCATGAAAGGTCTCCGTGCTGGATCCAAGCTGTAATCAAAGCCTCCATCAGTACCAGGGCCCTGATGACACAAATGGCCAAACTTTCGACGAGGCTGGCTGGCTTCCAGCCACACCATTTTGAAGATACAAAGAGGCTGTGTTGTGCTGTGGAATTCATTTTCTTGTTTACTTCCTACAGAAACAAGAGCATAATCGGCACTCAGTGCATCGGATCAGACCGCTGAGTTGTTGACAGAAGCTTGGAGAGGCTTGCCAGCTTTCCACATGAAACACTGGCTTTCTTCTAATACACCCCCCACCGTCTGTGGCCCTGCCAATTGTAGCACATCAGAGCGGCCATTGAGATAATGACCGTGAAGTCTCATGATACACTTTGATGAAGTGTAACATTTTTTAAAGGATTTTTGTCTGTGCCAAAATGATAGAGACAGCTGACTAAAAATCACCCCATCAAAATCAAGGCTGATGAACAGCAGGCAAAGACATGTGCTTCCACAGAGAAAAGGGAGGAGAATTTACAGCCAAAGACTCTCAATGACTATGTGCACCACAGATTCCTTTATTTCGCTTTTAAATGATCCTTTGTTTCAAATGAATGTATGTAACTTTGCCAAGAGAGCAATTTCCCCAAATATTTTTTTATTTTGCATCAAAAAATGATTCAGCATTTAGCTTTTATAATGCTAAATAGATACCTTTTCTTCACAAGCTAATTTTATTTCTTAACATTAATTTTTGCAACATTGCAGGGTAATTTTTTGGAATAGCTGGGACTTAAATATCTCCTCAACCACTTTTAAATTGTCTAGTGGCAAATGGTTGAACCACCTCAGCTTACGGTAAAACAGTTGGAGATACGTTTTCCACACAAACCACAGGGAAAACAAAAAGCAAGACAGTCACTTAAACTTTTACCCTGCTTGCATCAGGAATGCAACATTTTTCACAACAGGAAATTCATTACTAGCAATGGATTAATTGATATACACTAGTGCTAAGGAGCCTGGTTTTGGAGGTTAGAGAAAGCTTGCAGAATTTCTTGAACTGGCTATTTACTATGGATCTAGACCACCCCATCATGCTGATGGAAGTGTGGTCAGGAGATCTTTTAGCTGAATCAATTTGAGTTGGAATTTTCCCAGTATATCACAGTTACATAAACACCTGTGCAAAATATCTTTGAGCTGAATTAATGGTATAGGGATGCAGGGGGAAAGGAAGGAGAGAAATGGAGCGGGAAAGGGAAAGCTGTTTTCAGTAGCTTTCAACACTTCCTGCTTGCAGAAAGTTGGTCTGGGGGACTGTATTTTAGACTGTCTTCACTGTAACCAGTACGAGAGCTCGTGTATTTCTCTTTTTGTCTCCTCAGTACTGTGAGCCTAGAACAATTGTCTTTAAAATCTCTTTCTCTCTTGCTGTATTCAAATTAAAATACATTTTTGCCAAGCTCTAATTTACAAGCATGCAGCAGATCTACAGTGGCAAAGAAGGCTGCAGTAGTCTTCTGGAATAGAGCGAAAATACTGGGAAGAGAACAAAGACACAAACTTCACTTTGAACTCAGGTACATAGCATGTTGCAACCAAAAGTATAAGTGTGCAGAATACAGAGCTTTCCACAAGATATATGTAGAATACACATAGGGTTTTTTTGTTTCAGCTTACACCCCATGTTTGACTTTGAATAAAGAATAAAATTGTAAAAAACTAAAAAAAGGGGGGGCAACCCTTTTCCAGCAGTCTTGTCTACTTTCCTGGAAATGCTTCACTAAGGAGACAGGCACTACTTCGGTGCAAGAGGGTACGTCTTTCTATTATGACACAGTCTCTGTAGTAGAGTAAAAGACATACTGGCACTTGCTTTCTCTGGAGACTGCCTCTTTGCTCTGCTGTCTTAATGTAAAATAAGATACTTCAGCCTGACAGTATGTGGTTGCTTTTCATATCTGGAAAAAAATGGATCAAAAGTGACCAGGTTTCTTGTGGCTTGTGCATGGCAAAACCAGGCAAAACTCGTTTTTTTACCCTCCCTCCCAACAAATACAAAGCAGCTCAGATTTGCTAAGTAGTGGCACAGCGTTGATTGACAGACTTGAAGGTCTTTCAGTGAGTTTCAATAAACCAGGCTTTTGTACCTCTATCTCCATTTCTAATCAGAGCCTAGCATTAGGCATGTGTTATGCCCTACTATGAATACCTAGAATCATAGAATAGTTTGGGTTGGAGAAGACCTTCAAAGGTCATCCAGTCCAACCTTCCTGCAAAGAGCAGGGACATCTTCAACTAGATGAGGTTGCTCAGAGCTTCATCCAACCTGACCTTGAATGTTTCCAGGGATGGGACATCTACCATCTCTGTGGACAAACTGTTCCAGTGTTTCACCACCATCACTGAAAAAAAAATCTTCCTTATATCTAGTCTGAACCTACCCTGCTTCAGTTTAAAACCATTACCATTTGTCCTATTCCAACAGGCCTTACTAAAAAGTCTGTCCCCATCTTTCTTATAAGGCCCCTTTAAATACTGGAAGGCTGCAATCAGGTCTCCCCGCAGCCTTCTTTTCTCCAGGCTGAACCCCAACTCTCTCAGCCTTTCCTCATAGGAGAGGTGCTCCAGTCCTTGGATCATTTTTGTGGCCCTCCTCTGGACCCACTCCAACAGGCCCATGTCTTTCGTGTGCTGAGGACTCCAGAGCTGGAAGCAGTATTCCAGGTAGAGCCTCACCAGAGCAGAGTAGAGGGTCAGAATCACCTCCCTCACTGTATTGACACCAGTGGTTGTTCCAACCCAGGTGCAGAACCTCATGAGCCCTCTTCTCAAGCTCATCTGGGTGCCTCTGGATGGTGTCCTGTCCTTCAGGCATGTCAACCACACCACTCAGCTTGCTTGGTGTCATCTGTGAACTTGCTGAGGGCGCACTCAATCTCAGTCTCTATGTCATTGATGAAGATATTAAACATTTCTGGTCCCAATACAGACCCCTGAGGGACACCACTCGACACTGATTTGCATCTGGATATTGAGCCATTGACAACTACCCTCTAGATGCAACCATACAATCAATTCCTCATCCACCAAACAGTCCATCCATCAAATCCATATCTCTCCAATTTAGAGAGAAGGATTTTGGGGGGCCAGGAGGGAGGACCTGTGTCGAAAGTCTTACATCAGTGGATGCACACTGGGAAGCCAGTGCCTGAAACCCTTTCCAGACATTGTGTGGTTTATAGGATAAGTGGTTAAGAAGTCCATCCCAGTCATACCTGCTGCTAACTTGTTGAATGTCCTGTACACCTGATGCAGATATCCTAGAACAAAAGAGCGGTCATAAAAGAGCCGAGAGTACAAAGGTACCTCCAGCCTCTTGCCTTCTCAGAGGCAAAAGACCTGTGCAAGCATTCACCAGCAAATATCTCAAGTGCCTTGCCATCTGTTTACAACAAGTTTATTGACATTAGTATTGCACTGAAAACACTGTGTCTGTGGAAGTGATGGCCAAATTTTTAATAATGTGGTTTAGTGGTATTAAAGCAGAAGAAAAAGCTAGAGGTGAAAAAGAGCTGAATCCATCATTAGAGAAAGTACTGGCATTGCACTGTGTCTGTGTGAACATAAGTGAACCAGGAACTATTCATACAGTTTGAGAGTTATTTACCACCTCCTTCCTTTTTTTGGAAGAATATCCTGAGAGTATTAGTTTTGAAAAGCAGTTCAAACAATGACGTAATTCAAGCTAGCCTTATTTTTGCTGGCTGGTGGATGCCAGCACATGTGGAATAGGTAAACTTCCAGCAGCCTGGATGGAAATCAGAATAATTAGAACACTTAAAAGGTTTGTACCTTAGAGGCAAAGGTTGTTGTCCTCCCACCTCTTTTTTCATTCACATATCGCAAAACCGGGTAGGAAAGGGAGGACTGAGTTAGGCAGTTTTGCATCTCTGAGTGGGCATCTGTCACTGATAAGCAATTTTGATGGAACTTTGCCGCAGGGAATATTCAACAGTAATATATTCCTAGCTGTACCAGTGAATTTATTCATTATGGATGCCAGCATGAGAGAGCTGAATGAAGTTAAGGGAAATGAAGAAAAGGTTGTGGGGAGAAGATAATGAAAGGAAGAGGC
>NW_009259787.1:236817-261091 GCF_000687185.1 Egretta garzetta | reverse complement strand
GGGGAGGGGAGGGAAGACAGTTAGCAATGTAGACACATATGTTTCAAAGCTTCTCGGATTTCCTGAAACGGAGCCTAACTGAAATGAGTAATAGTTAGAATTCAAACGCAGTATCATGACAATCCAGGCATTTTGGAAACCACTTCCCCACAGAGTCTTTAAGGACTACTTGGTGTTGTGGATTATGGTTGGAGGAGCTAACATCTGTTGTATTCACCCAAAGCCATGTGTATGATCCCATTTTTTCCTCTGTCTTTTAATGATGAAGATTTTCCTTCTTTTTTGTTTTGTTTTGTTTTGACTTGTTGAATCAGTCATATCATGTAAAAAAAAAAAAGAATGCATTTGTTTACTTCTGTTTTTCTTTGTAAAAATAAACTCACAAAATTAGAAGAAATAGAAATTCTTTAGAGGAAAATAATGAAACAAGTAATGTTAAGTGCTTGTAATTCCTACAAAAAAGACTCGCATTTCAACATATAGTATAAAGTTAGTTGGGAAGGCTATTGTGTTATATGCCTATGAATATACATGCAAAACATGAAGATTTTAACATGAAACAGAAATATTAATGCGAAAATTGTTAGATTTTTTACCTGTACCATTATTTATATTTTTTAATGGGTCAATTCTTATGCATGGCAGTAATGAGTAATTAGGAAACAATTCAAAGTCAATACCAATTCAAGCAACAGATTTGTATTTAGTACATGAAAATAAAAAACAGTTTAAAAAAAATCACAAAATCTATGCTACTATGTTCAAAGGGGGTAACAAAGTGTATTTTCTTCTACCTTCCCCATCCTACTTTGCATTAAACTATTTGCCAGATAAAATACTGGGTTATTAAAAGACACAGTGTTGTAGAAAATAGTATGGTTTTCATACCAAGTTGATTGTATTTACCTTGCTGTGGGATCAAAACCTATGATGTAAAATACAGCCAACATACAGGAATGAAAAAAACGTTTAATGTTTTTGTTTGCCTTAGAGGCAGAACCTGGTAGATAAAAGATGTAGTAACCTGACCTTGTTTTAGACTCTAGCCTGTTACAAAGTATATTGAACATTTTAAAACTAAGCAATGAATGACATTATGCCATTAATATAAAAAACATTTGAGGACTGCTAGATCAACCTGTTTTAATCACAGATTAAAAAGTGGGAGAGGGATGTGACCACTCCACTTCTTTCCCTTTTGTACAACGTGTACGTATACGCAGAATTAATCAATGCTACCAATTTGCACAAGCCTTCATCTATTCAAATGCTGTCACTCCAGATATACAGTCAGACACTTTTTGTGTGCAAAAAAGTCATGGGGCTATAGAGGGACACTTTCTGATTGGACACAAATGAACATGTATGTATATATACATGACAGAAGTGGTGTTGGCTTCACAAGTAATATAATTAATCTGACTGCAGTACTTTTGATCCTTATTGAAGAGATTTGAAACTTTAGAAGACTGATGTCCCTTTCCTTTACTTTTTTTCAGATATTATATTGATATTTCAAGATGAACGAGGAGGAAGTATTTAGTTGTCTTTTGAATTAATTGTATTTACATACCAAAAATATATATCGAAGAATGACACTAAAGCCCCAACTGGCCAATCCTTTATGTATTATCTGAAAGTAAAAATTTTGCTTGGATGTAGGTTCATACCTCCTTCTTCAGACTATTGGGGCCTATAACCTGTCTAAACAACCACAGAATCATAGAATCAACCAACCTGGCCTTGAGAGTTTCCAGGGATGGGGCCTCCACTATCTCTCTGGGCAACCCCTGCCAGTGTTTCACTACCCGCATTGTAAAGGATTTCTTCTTTATATTTAGTGTAAACCTACCCTGTTTTAGTTTAAAACCATTACCTCTTCTCCTGACACAGCTGGCCCTACTAAAAAGATTTTCCCCATCTTTCCTATAGGCCCCCTCTAAGTACTGAAAGACCACAATCAGGTCTCCCAGCAGCCTTCTTTTCTCCAGGCTGAACAACCCCAACTCTCTCAGTCTGTCCTCATAGGAGAGGTGCTCCAGCCCTCGGATCATTTTTGTGGCCCTCCTCTGGACCCCCTCCAACAGGTCCATGTCTTTCTTGCGCTGAGGGCTCCAGAGCTGGACCATCACGGGACTTGCTAGAGACTGTCAGTGCCTTGGGTCTCAAATATCTGGGGCTAGTGACAGTGAGAGTGAATTTACACAATGACCTGTTAAGATTAACGGTGCATTTTTAAATTGTTCATTTTTTCTTACATCATTATTGGTTGCTTTAAAATTTTTTGTAGTTAATTTGGAGATATTAACTAAAGCAAATGCACTTTCACTAAGAGCAACCCAAAACCTTCATGTCCCTGATTAGGTGAAGCTTTACTGTTGGTAAGTGGAGCTATCAGCAACATCAAACTCCAAGACAACACTTATTACAGATCATCCAGTTGCATACATAGAAAACAGTGGCTCTTGCCTGAATGCAACAAACAGGTTGTTTTGATCCAATGAGAGATTGCAGTTCATATACACTATAAATCCCCTTAAGATACAGTAAGAAAGATTATTTGCTCTTGTACTCATTGCAATGAAAGATTTTTAGCTTCTAGGAAAACAATGGATTTTTCTCTCTCGTTCTGTTTTTTAAGAATTATTTATCTCTGAAGGACTGTATGCCTCTGGCAAATTCTGAGTTTTAGAATAGAGAGGCACTAAATGAGATCCTGATCCCAGCGAAGCCAGCTAAGTTTTGCCATTGAAATCTGCAGAGGCAGGATTTTGCCTACTGTTTGGAAAACATTGCTTGCAGCGGTCAGATAGCAACCATTGCTGACATCTAGCAGAGAAAACACTAACTACTGAGCTGTCAGTAGCACTTAACTGTTTCTTCTTCTCCTTGTGCAGACACTAGGATTATATGACCCAAAACCAGGTGAGTGCTTAGAAATAATCCATGCTCATGCTAGCAGAAATCATAGGCCTAAACCTCTTCTCCGCTTAAGTTCCTCTAAAGTAAGGACCATTGCTGCCTTATATTTTTCCCCTTGAGTTAGGTTTCTTAAGATGGACAATGGCAGAATCTGCTCAACACAGGGAAGTAGGGCTTAAAATTCTCAGGAGAGACTTCAAATACCTACTGGTATGTTGTCAAGCATGAACATTCTTCTGCAAAGTTATGTAGACACGATCCTGGCTTTGGGACACACAATTAGATAGAATAGCTTTGATGGGATAGATCATGCACTTATGAGAAATCTATCTTAGTTATATTACTTTATTGCCATAAAAGGAAAAACACAAAAGCCAGATCACTTCACTTTCCCTTATAGCACCACAGCTTGAAAGTATAGGGAGTTGTTCATCAGAGATTCAGACTCAGGAAGGCATGAAAACTGAGGCTTGTTTATGATGCGTGTTACCTTTTTGCTTTGAACTATGCCTGCTCTTGCTTAAACAAAACATCTAGACTCTGTTTCTACTGTAATATGGCCTCAAGGAGCTCACAGGGGGTTTTTTTAGAGTATGTTGTGTGTGTTGAAAGTGTTTTGTGAGAGAATTATTGAGAAAGTTTAGTGAGACGTCTTTTAGATGGTTGCCTGAATTTAGGAATCCTTAACCATAACCGTCAAATTAACAATGCTGCTGTTCTTTACATCATTTGTCCTTGAGAAATCCTATGCACACTTTTGTGCCGTGAGAGATAAAGATGCACAGAAACACCACTGCAATGAAAATAGGCCTATTTCTAAGAGGCAAGGCCTCATTTTTAGAGTACTACAATACGTTACATTAAGTGATTATTTAGAGGATTCTGTGAGACCCGAAATAAAACGATGGAAACTAGATTGTCCTTCAGGAAATAATTTTAAATCTCAATGACTCCATGTGAAATTGGGACCTTCACTAGAAAACCAGATATAGTTTCAGTGAAAGAACAATAATATTCTAAACCTTAAATCGATACTTAAACTTGATTTAGACATGTTTTGAAAATGTGTTTTTCTTCCCAGCTCTGGGAATCCAATCCTATTGTGAGGTGTTCCTTTTTTAGTTAAAAACCTTACAGAATTAAGAAAATAATAGGTAAATAACTTCAGCAACAGACACTGCTTTACAGCGAAGAGACCTCTGAAGGAATCAGACTGTTGAAGTTCTGAATCTTCAGCTCATATTAATTTGACAATTAATGGAGATTTAATGTTTCAATATGGACTGCTCTGTCTGCATGAAATGTGGGAGAGATGTCTGTGTCTGGGAACCAACAGTTTCAGTCACCTCTCAGGTTGGATCCTTACTGGATTTAATTTATTTAGCAGAGTGAGACTGATCTTTTCAGATCTGGATTTGTTCTACAGCTATGCAGGATACTTAAATTCAGTAAAGACACCCCTATCACTGCCATTGAACTTAATGGCAAAACTGTGACTTGTTTCCAAAGGAACTGGCTGATAATTTTATTCTGTGTATTGTGATTGGTCTGATGGTAGGTACTGAGAAAAATCCACTGTTTATTTACCGTACAGTTCATGTTCAAATATTTCATATCCTTTCATTAAACCATGTGCATCTTTCTCATCTTTTGCCTTGTTCTGATCACATCTAAATTGGTACAGCATGGTGTTTGTCTTGATACCTGCTACTCACTCAACAGAAATTAAGTGATTGCTTTCCTTTGTGATTTGTAAGCTCTTCCAGGCATAATTTTGCTTTCTGCCAACCACCCATATTCATTTGTTAACATAGCTCCTTTTGTAGAATGAATATTGATTTAGAAATTCCCAATTAGAAAATGTGTGTCCTACTTTATTTTACCTTGCATATGAATGTGGAGTGACTAATGTGTTGAAATCATAAAGTCAGTTCATATAATTTATTAATCTATAATAACATGACTCATCTAGATCAGGAAAGAGGTAGACATTATTTCTGTTACCTCAGACCTCTGACTGCTGGCAAACACAACTATCCCATGGATTGTTTTCTGTCAAAGCATCACATTTAGCAATGTGGTTCAGCATCTTATCTTTCCAAATTTAATGTGGCATTTTTTTGCCAGAGGCCCAGCAAGTCCTATTCTTTCCCTGAATATGCACTCTACTGAAAGCTTGCAGTTTAGCAGAAAAATCTTGGAGGGGCATTTGTTAACAGCCTATGAATACATGCCTGTAGTGTGCTGGATGTGCAGGATGGAATGTAAGCCAGTTGGCTTAAAACATCAGCAAGAAATATTAATAGGTCATTAGTCCATACCCTAGAGTACCTTCTCATTTAACATTTTAGAACATTTTTTTCCCTTTTAAACAGTCAATTTTTTAAAGCAATTTTTTAAATAAACAAATTCTGAAGAAGACAGAATATAGAGAACATATTTCATTTGATTGGCAGGATAAAATGGGACAGAGGGAAGGTGGAAACTGTTAAATATGGGGAAAAGACAGCAGGCAAAAAGCATGTAAGAAGGAATACATTAAATATTAGGAAATTATGTTGCAAAAAGGTTATCAAATAAGGCAATTTTTCATGAGAAGTTGGGAGGCAATGTTGTTGAAGAAAGTCAATGCTACATTAGATATCCATTTACAATACTTGATGAGAAATATTGAAATCAATTCTGATAGAACACGAGTCTTGAAGTTGCTTCCAAGTTTGTTATAATATTATAATACTTTATTAGGAGCATATGATGAAGATCTAGGGAGAGTACAGAAAGTCACAGACTGTTAAAACATATTAAAAAAATGCATAAATGCAGTCCTGTGATTTAGTAATATTTTTTTATTCTCCATTAATGAAACTTGGCCCATGATACCGATTGTGTATTGGCTGAGGACAGAGAAGAAAATGAAAATCAAGATGATGACTGTCATTATCATTCTCTCAACTGCAGTTATTTACATATTAGCACAACCCCCTTCCTTTCTGTAGAGTTTATTATTCTAGCATGCAAAGAATTGTATATTCAATGGAATAAATTCTTTTAACTTCGCATCATCTAGTATTTGTGCACATTAGATATTATTTTTCTCTGGTAGCTTGAGGCTAGTTTTGAAATGAGGAATGGCCATTAACAAAAGGCAGGACTCCAAGGCCGGCTTTCCATGGAGTCTCATTCCAGAGGGAAGGAGAATTAAGCTAATGTGCACAGCTTTACCTCAAGCATCCACTCTGGTTTCGAGAGATCAGGTACGAAAGGCCATTTCTTTTTCATCTAATTTTTTGGGAGGGGAATTTTATTAAGAAAATGAACTTAAGTGGAATCTACCCTTTTGCCTCTCCTTTGCATGGAGAACAGGAGCAATCAGACCAAAGGAAGTTTATCTTCTGGGGTTTTTGTAGTTGGCAACTCTAATTGTGCAGTGATTGGACTGTTACAAATATTGGGGTGGGGGAAGGAAAGATAAATGAATGGATCTACTTCTCTGGAAGTATGCTAGAGAGTTGTACTATCCTAGAAAGCTATACGAAAACACAGGTGAGGGAACACTGGTAGTATTCATGATGCTAAGCAGCTGAGCATGCTCCTTGTGGTGGTTTCAGAAGCCCAGGCAGAATGCTCTGAGATAACTGGTTTTATTTCCCAGGCCACCTGGATTGTGAATAAGGCCTGAGAAGGGAAAGCTTGGCCACTGGCAACCCTCTACCTTTCTCCAGTGAGACAGAACTGAAAGTTGATCACATGCAGCTTCCCTCTAAACAGTGCAACAGGCAGAGCTTTGAGGCACTTTAAATGAATCTGGTAACACCTATACCACTGGCACATGACATAGCAGTTTAGTTCCAAAACTCCAGTATTTGTTAGGCCTTTTCCATGTTTCTCTTTTCTAAATGTTATTTTGCCATTAGTGCAAATTGTATATTCAAGAACGTTGATGAGAAGTATTGAATTAATTTTCGCTGCACTGTAAAAACTTGTTATTTCATAAAATATCTTTGCCATTATTTCAAATAAGAACTTTGGGAAGGTGAACACTCACTAGAGGTTTTTCTCCTGTACCAATATACAAGCTTCTTATTAAGTAAATCCAACCTAAGTTTAAATGTTTCAACAGAACTATGCTATCATATTCCAGCCAGTCATTTTTCTAATAGTCAAACTTAGTGAAATCACCATTAGCCCAGCAAAGCAAGTTCAAACAAAGGGAACTGCTCCATCTAGAGTTCTATCTTGCACACAAGCTTATTAAATATTTTAATCAATTATTTTGCTGGCTGTCACGGCTTGTAGCATTAGCTGTCTCTGACTTTGTTATTTAAATAATATATGAACAATGAATCTGCCAATAACCTTAAAAAAACAGTGGCTCGTGATCTGATGGTCTCAAACTAATTATAAATATCTGAGGGGAAGGTATTCACATTACAAAAGATAACTAGTTTTGCAGTAGTGTAGCACAGGAAAAAGTTTTCTCCAGAAACAAGGTGCTCAGACTCTGTTTTAAAACACAAAGATGATAATTCCTGTAATTTTATCAAAGGAAGTCTAAATCTAATGCACATTTCTGCAAATACTTATTTGCGTAAGTAACATCCTGTGGCAATGAGTTCCACAGAATATAAAGGTATTACCTAAAACTATACTTAAATAGATATGTAGTTTGCATTTTAATTTACCAAAAGTGCCTTAGGCTCAGAGAAAATAAAATATCGTTCATGTATTGACCTTCTCTTGATTTTCTTTATCCTACTTAACATATCTGAATGTCTTTCTTACTAGCAAGTTTAATTTCCCAATTAAAACAATAAATATTTTTTAGATTTCTACTTGCACTGTACCAGTCCTCTCAATATTTTTATCTTCTCTTTTCTGTTTTTCCAGTACATTTTGTCAAATTAGTTAATCAAAACTGAATGCACTCATCAAGGTGAGAAAATTGGTAATTGCATTTTAATTAGTCAAATCTTCTGCAGTGCTACATCAAGGCAGTTATTTTAGAAGATATCTTTATACAACTCAAAAAGCTAGTAGGGGAAAAGATCTAGCTACAGAAAATCACATAAAAATACAGCAATGTTCAGCACATTTTGGTAACTGAAGAGTGAGATAACATGTAACTCACGTTAGCCAAGCCACAGCAGCCACCTTTCTGCCTGCTCTCAGCCCTTGCAAATAAGATGTGGTCTAATCTGATTTAGCCCAGTCAAACTGAACTGAATTATTCTGCAGCCACAGAGGACTACCTGTGTGCAAACAGTTGCCACAGAGCAGCTAACAAATGAGAGGTTGGTTCCATTTTTTACATCTCAGTGCTAAGTACAGCAAAAGCGACTTCTTTGCTGAGTCAGCTTGCCTGTTGTGAGAAATGCTCTGCTCCATCCAGACTGTTACTGCTGTCACTGCTTTAGATCTTACTTGTATCTTAATGCTACATGGCAGTCCCCCAAATCTGACAACAGTGCTTAATTTGGCCTTATCACAGTGTGATTGGGGTTAAAGTTAGAGGTCTGAGTCCATTCAGGAGGTTGGAAATATTCTTAACAATATCCAGAAATAAAGAAGAAAAAACCCCGTGCGGCCACTGTCCCTGGTGGGGTAATGGAAGAGGAACTATTAGTAGACCTACTGGAATAAACGTGCTAAATTTTAGGACCTGAAAGTTCAAGCAGAGAGATATCAAACTGTCTATTAATTTTTCTAAATGCCCAAGGCCTGGTGCAAACCAAGGTTATTATTCTGAATCGATGTACACAATGGGACTCACAGCAGAGAGATCTCATCTCGGATTTGTAAAGTCCTGAAAAGATATACACAAGTGAGATGATATATAATTAAAAATGGCACTGCACTTCTTACAGTTTTTAATCTTGTTTTTAATTGAAATCAACGAGTTATACTCCAGACAAACAATTATCTGACTGATCTTTGCTATCTTTCCAAAACCAGAAGTTAAAGATTGCTTAAGCCTTTCTTCTCTCTTGCAGGATCATGGGCTAGTAAAACAGCATGCAGACAAATTAAGAAAAAATGGTAAAGACTCAACCAAACACTGAATTATGCAGGTCGTCCTTCAATGTTTCCATGGAATATTTATGTGGAAGTGAAGACTTGTCTATTTTATATGCTGGGTAAAAATCAAGTATTAATTTATTTCACTACACATTTTCTAATGCAAGAGTAGATATGTAGGCACTCCAGAGGAACTGAGAGAAAAAAAATCGACCCAGCTATCTTCTGGTTTTGTCTATGTAAAAAAAAAAAAAGAATTGAAGGGAATGTACATGTCTTTCTTGGAATTATGAGGCTAATATCTTTCTTTTTGTTGTATTATGGATATCTCTTAACATTTTCATGAAGGAGCAGATACAAGTCAGTAACCAGGAGCAAGTAGGAAAGATTGATGTGACCCTTTAACAGGACCAATGGAACAGGGACAAGTCATGCTTAGATGCCCAGGCAAATAACAAAAGCCAGAATTTCTTTTTTCTTTTCTTAAATATAGCTTGCTCTACACTAGATCAAAATACTGCCTGGAAGAAGGCCAGCCTGTGGTCTTTTACAGATAATTTCACTGATGTTTCAAAGAATTCTCGCAATAAACCACAAACTTTATCTGCAGCCAACCTACTTGTGTTACATTTGCCTCACAACATAGTTCTACAAGTGAAGGAAAGTGCTCACACACTAGTCATGATTTATTTTCAAAATTGTTCTGAGGAACCCAGCTGGCAGACTGGTATTCTTTTAAGAGCAAAAGAGAAAGGTTTATATGAGAAAGAATCATGTAGGCACGGGAAGAATCCCTGTGAAGTTGCTTGCAGTGGTTGTAAAGTATGCCCGGCTTCCCACCTCCGAGGCAGTGTCTGGGTGAGGCTCAGACTGCATCGTCCCTCTGAGAGATTGCTGCTTCTCCTGAAAAAAGGTTGTAAGACTTTCAAGAATGTCTTCAAACTGACTGGAAGCTGCCTTACTGGTTAAATTTTTCAGTTCATGAGAATGCTTAAGGGTCATCTTAAAAACATATCTCTGACTCTCAAATACATCCACTCCAACCATCCCATCATTCCACAAAGCATCTGCTTCAACTTGATACTGAAATAGACACAGGCCATATTTTAAAGTGGCACTTTTCAATAATTTCTTTCCAAATAAAGTCATTATTATGGGCAGTGAACCCAGGAGGGAGGTTCACTGTAATTTGATCCTCCTCCACTAATTGAATGCTTTTTTTCAATTGCTCATTGAATCCTTGATACTAATTTTGATACTACTAGAGGGTGTGTGGGGGGGTGCAACCCTCTCCCTGCTCAGGGCCAAATAAGCCTTTCAAAAGTATTTTACAGTCACTAACACATGCTCTAGCAATAGCCAATAAATGTGCATAAAAAGAGATGGCAATGGGCCTGAGGAAATACAGTTGTGGGCTGTATCCAACCTCTGGGTCACAAGTTCCCCACCCTTCTGGTTCACAGTAGAGAAAGAATTATTAATGATTGCTGCAGGTTTGGGGACTAAACCTACAAATCAATCCCACTTTGTAGTCCACTTAGTATTCTGTAGGCAGGCATGCCCAAGAAAACAGAACCTATAAACGTGATAAAGGAAAAGGGCATTAGATTAATGTATCCACAATGGGCAGCTGCAGTACAATTATTAAACAGAAGTGCAACATTTCAACAGATTATTCCTTCTTCTGGTCCTTAACTAGTACTTTAAACAAATTCAAAATTACATTCAAGTTTTCTGGGAAAGGAGAATCCACTGCAATAGTCTAAAAGTTAGTAAGTCAGTAAGTCACATAGGAAGGGTACACTTTAAAAAAACGTGCCTGTGCTTTCCAAAACTTTTAAAATGTTGTTTATCTATCAAAAAGAAACAATTCAGCCTACTCCCAAACAATTCAGCCTACTCCCAGTGACATTTCCTGTTTCTTACTCCAATATTCCCCTTACATACTGTAAAGAGGAAAAAAAAAGTTTACCAGATGCATAACCATTCTGACAAAGGTAAGAATACTATTTTCTAAGCTTCATATGCTAAAACTTAACCTCTAGGTACTGCTTTAAAAAAAGTGAATGGCAACAAAGAAAGCAAAAGTTTTCAGCGAAAGGGGTACACACTTGACTCAGGTAATAACAATACTGAATGAGCATTCACACTGCACTGAAGTAACTTGTAAGACCAATTCATTAACTTAAAAGGAGCTAGAACTGTGCCAAGGAACACTGCTGCTACTGATGTGAACAGGAGATTTCACACTTGGTTTTTTGTTTTTTTTTTTCTTTAAAAGACTTTGAGGATATGCCTACTTTTAATATGATTAATATATAACAAAAGTCAATCAAAGAACTCAAAACCATAGAAATTTGAATTCTTATAACTTTATAATCAATAGGGAACTGTAAATAGCTTCAAAGTTTATTTGGTTACAGGTTTCTATATTACAATGTTTACTTGACATTTTTGAACAACTGCTGACATTTAAATAAAAAATGCATCCAGGACTTTTGAGTAAAATTCTTACTGATTTGTAGAAATTGCTCCCCAGCTGCAATGTTCCTAAAATACTTTGAAGAAATAGGTAATTTAAAAAATAATGAGGATTTTAAAAAATGAGTGGCTATTTTCTTTCAGCATTCTTAAAGTATCTTTAGGAATATCTTGGGGTTCATAGCAGGCCTCTGAATTATGTTACTGCTTAGTCACAACCATGTGTTTTTGTTGTCTGAAAAGCATTTATTGGAATACCCAGTAAAAGTATGAATCATGGTTGTCAATCATACTCATAACATATTATTTTGTAGAAGAAACAACTATATCACCCTGTAATTGTGATAGTACCATTAAAATACTTACTCTTCCACTAATTACATAGTCTGTGATTTACCACAGTTAAAATGGAGTTAGATGATTGATATTCTCAGTTTAACTCCTGTTTGTTTTTTTTTTATTTGCTAGTCCTAGCTGACTAACATTCTGTCAAGAAGCCAAATTTTTTTTTCACTTGAATTTTCCTTTTGGTGTTATTTTAACAGATTATATAAATTAAGGACAAGATATTTAAGAGCATTTTCAATTGCACTCAAGTCTTCTCACACTCAAGACAGCTGCCTCTTCTAGGATCAGTCAGCCAAACCTGAACTTTGGCAAATTTCTGTAAGCTTCTCACCCTAAGTCACTCCTTTCCTACTGACACAGTTCTTCTGCATGGTCTGAAGGTAATTTGACTGCACCAGTGGTTTAGAATCTGCTTCAGAGCACTCAAGAAATAGTTTATAATTTAATGCATTTCCTTAAAGTTAGATAGATCACAACCTTGAACAAAGTTCTCTAATCTTAGGCTTCTTTGGGAAAGTGTTTTTTCCTACCTCTGATGAGCTTCTTACCTTTATTTGAACTAATCTTTGCCTGTTTTATTTGTGAAACACATACAACTTTTCTTGTTTAACAGATAAATTGAGAAATTCCTGAACAAGACATGACCACTAGGTAAAAGTACTCTTAAGGCTTGCTGTCACCTCCTCTTTCTGCTCTGCAGCTGCTTCTTTCAGTCTCTCTGCTCCATAAAAGAATAAGCCCTTTCCCAACATTTGCACAATTCACAGTGAGAAGTCTGGCTGAGCTTTTGAATATGCTGGTTACACTTCCTTCTAAATTCCTTGCATAGTCTTCCTTTACTACCTGTAGCCATTATATGAAATCCAGTAGCACCTTCACTCAGCTTTCTTAGAATGTTTTTTTCCAATAGAAATAACTGTAATACCTTCAGACAATACCTGTATGACCCTGGTATACAGGTACCTCACAATTGGAGCTACGTGACATTCTCCTATTACTGATGCCATCAAAAGGTTGTACTTTGATACAACAAAAACTAGTGAAACACAGGTGAGTTTCTGCTTCAATGGTACATGAACAAAGACATCAATACCACACATTAGCTTCTGCGAGTGTTATTGATTACTATCTACAGAGACTTTAGTGTAAGGATGGGAAAGATAATCTCATAATTTAAAAAAAAAAACAGATGAGATTTCTCCTCTTGGTTCAGTCCCTAGGTCAAAGTGAATTCATCACCCAGTAACTAGAATAACTTCATGATAAAGATGTAAAATTTCACCAGTTTGAGAAATGTTCCTGACCGGACCCAAGTATGTGTTATATTGTTCTTGCGGGAGATGAATAGTAAAAGTGAAGCATTTAGAATCATAGAATCATAGAGTGGTTTGGAGTGGAAGGGACCTTCAAAGATCATCTAGTCCAACCCCCGTGACATGGGCAGGGACAAAACCCCATCCAGCCTGACCTTGAACACTTCAGGGGTCAGGCATCCACAACTTCTCTGGGCAGCTTATTCCAGTACCTCAAAACCTGCAACATAAAAAAAGTATTCCTTATGTCCAACCTAAATCTCTTTCAGTTTAAAATTGTTCCCCTTCTCCTGTCACTACAGGCCCTGGTAAAAAGTCTCTCTTCATTTTTCTTATAAACACCATTTAAGTACTGAGAGGCTGCAACTGGGTCTCCCCAGAGCCTCCTCTTCTCCAGACTGAACAACCCCAACTCTCTCAGCCTGTCCTCATAGGAGAGGTGTTCCAGCCCTCTGATCATTTCGTGGCCCTTCTCTGCACCTGCTCCAACAGGTTGCCATGGTTTAACCCCCGCCTGGCAACTCAGCACCATGCAGCCACAATGGGACGGGGGAGAGAATCAGAGGAGTAAAAGTGAGAAAACTCGTGGTTTGAGATAAAGACAGCTTAATAGGGAAAGCAAAACCCATGCACACAAGCAAAGCAAAGCAAGGAATTAATTCACCACTTCCCTTGGGCAGGCAGGTGTTCAGCCATCCCCAGGAAAGCAGGGCTCCATCACGCATGACAGTTACTTAGGAAGACAAATGCCATCACTCCAAACAGCCCCTCCTTCTTTCTTCTTCCCACAGCTTATATACTGAGCATGACATCATATGGTATAAAATAACCCTTTGGTCAATTTGGGTCAGCTGTCCTGGCTGTATCCTCTCCCAGCTTCTCGAGCACCTAGCAGAGCTGAGAGCTGAGAAGTCATTGGCTAGACTAAGCACTACCCAGCAACAACCAAAACATCAGTGTGTTATCAACATTCTTCTAGTACTAAATCCGAAAGACAGCACTATACCAGCTACTAGGAAGAAAATTAACTCTGTCCCAGTAAAAACCAGGACACAGGTCCATGTCTTTCTTGCATTTGGGGCCCTAGAGCTGGATGCAGTGCCCCAGGTGGGGTCTCATGACAGCAGAGGAGAGGGGCAGAATCACCTCCCTCAACCTGTTGGTCACACCTCTTTTGATGCAGCCCAGGATACAGTTGGCTTTCTGGGTGGCAAGCATACATTGCTGGCTCCTGGCCAGCTTTTCATCCACTAGTACCCCCAAATCCTTCTGGGCAGGGCTTCTCTCAGTCCCTTCATCCCTCAGTTTGTATAGATCTTGGGGATTGCCCTGACTCAGTTGCAGGACCTCACGCTTGGCCTTGTTGATCTTTCTGAGCTTCACACAGGCCCACTCCTCAAGCATCTCAAGGTGCCTTTGGATGGCATCTGTTCCCTCTAGCAAATCAACTGCACCATTCAGCTTGGTGTCGTCTGCAAACTTGCTGAGGGTGCACTCAGTTGCACTAGCTAGTATTGGTCCCAGTACAAACCCTTGAGGGACAACAGTCATTACTGGTTTCCTCTTGGACATTGAGCTGTTGACTGTAACTCTTTGGATGTGGCCATTCAACCAATTCCTTATCCATCTAACAATCCACCCATTAATCCCATATCTCTCCAGCTGAGCTGCAAGAATGTTGTGGCAGACCATATCAAAGGCCTTTCATAAGCAGGTAGATGATTTGCACCTTCGTGCTTTGTAAAATGTTGATGTGGAGAAGGGTGTCTCTTCAGTTGGCACGATTCACTGCAATTCATGAACAGCTTCTTTCCTGAAGAGCTGTAGTACAGTTTTTCATCATTGTCTCTTCTGATATTCTTTAGCTTTCCTTTGCTGACTGAAAGATCAGTGCAGAGCATCTGTGACAGCTGAGTTTCTTTAGAACTGGAAACACCTAAGACAACTACTGTAGTTGAACAGTCACGTACAATGATTTTGTTAGTTGTGATACTAAGAGGAGGAAGCTGCATAGAAAACAGTGAGGTCCACAGAAGTTGAGCTTTACTGAGATAGCTTAATTCCTGATTCTTAAAGCATGGTGTAAATTTATAGCAAATAGTTCACAATGTCACAACTTCATGCTTTTATGAGACTTCTAATACCCTCCTGCTTCTGATGGATTACACGGCAAATTTCTCAAGCAGAGAAATTCAAGTACTTTAGAAATCCACATCCAAAGCAAAAAGAAACACCTTCTGGTGATGCAATTATTATTAGATTACATGAGTTTAATGTAAAACAAGAATTAAGCATCAAAACGGTTGATCCCCACCTAGTACTGGTCAGTCATTATCCACCACTAACTTACACTATTCAGGTTTATGAGTTGATGCGGAATACATTTGTTGCATTTACAACATAAAGGATTCTGTAAAGGTAATTGTGCATGACTTTTAAAATTTGTATTTGTACTTTAAACCACATAGTGGTTAACAGCCTGGACAAGTACAGTGCGCAAGAAAGCAGTTTAATTAAACTGCAGTTAAATCAACAATATGTAAGTAGTGAAATCACAATTACAGTTTAAAAAAGGAAAGACATTTCATGATAAAAATAAACAACTGTTTGTTGGCTCAGCTCAAATGAGTTCACTTTTAGTGACACGTAAGTTCTAGAGTATCTAGAATAAAAGTTATTTAGGATGAAAATCTGGCAGAATTTTTTTTCTTATAATAGTTTATGTTTGGAAAATTAATCTGTAAAACAGCTCCTAGATGTTGTAAGCATGTATAAGAAATCCCTAAGATTCAGCATACCCCTTAACAGCAGATAGTTATGCTATGCAGTCAGGTTAGTATTCCTGATAAAGACTGAGGGTGGTAAAACACTGGAACAGGTTGCCCAGAGAGGTAGTGGAGGCCCCATCCCTGGGAACATTCAAGGCCAGGTTGGATGGGGCTCTGAGCAATCTGATCTAGTTAGCAGTGTCCCTGCTCACTGCAGGGGGGTTGGACTAGATGACCACTAGTGGTCCCTTCCAACCCTAAACATTCTATGATTCTATGATTCTAAGATGTGTCACTTCTCAATTTCCTGACAGGCTGATAAATCAGTGTAAATATTAGAAGTTATGTATCCATATTAATCCAACAAGTTCCCATGCCTGTATTCATATGTAGGCATATGTAAACGTCAAAAGATTCAGCATTTAGCTTAGATTCAGATGTCTGGTGAGGTTAAATGTTCATTCAAAGCTTATTCAAAGGTCTCTGGTCTGAAAATCTAAAGATAAGGCTTTCTTACAAGATTTTCTGTACATCCTCAGTTTATCTAATCTGGCGGAACAGCCAAGAGAAGTGAGTACCTCTGAAACCTGAGCATGCTCATTCTTACCTAAATTCCCTTTTTCTCTGGTTGAATACTGTAAAGTTGGCATTTTATTTTGAATGTCGTGTACATGCATTTCTAACATTTGAGTAGCTCCTTAGAAATACTTAATAAACAGGCATTTCATCTTTGTCTACGTGTTCGTTTTGTCCATGGTTATTTAATTCTTCCTATTTGGGAATGTTCATAGAATAGATTTTTGTTTATAGAAAGATTTTGAGAAAGACTGTTCTTTGTATAAATAAACCTCTAAACAAATGTGTTAATATACAAAGTATAAAGATTGCCTAAAATAGTTATTTCATGGTGTACTGTTTAAAAGTTTCAGTCATACAACAAAAATATCTAACAACAATCACTGCCATTAGGCCATCTCCTCCATCCATAGTGGGTCATGGGGTGAGACAGGCCCCCATAAAAGAGGTTTAGAGGTGGGGGAACCACCACTGGGGATGTGCTTACAGGTGTTATTGGGAGGACCTTAAGCATCTTGTAGCTCACGATAAACCTATAGCAATAGGTATTAACTTTGGTGAGCTACATGCTGTTGTGGCTCTGTTCACATAGCTTCACAGTACAAGAGTGCAGGTTATATACACAGCACTACCAACTTACTGTCAGCTCACCATCTTATCACTAGTGCTGTCATGCACTGAGGTGCTTTTAAGCCCCAGATTCATATAGAATGCAAAAAAACCAAATCTGTTATATTAGAACCATGGCTTAAAAATATAACAAGTTACTAGCTTTCTAGGTTATGGATAAAAGTTCAAAAAGCTAACATCAAAAAATAAGCTAAGACCTCCAATTAATTGTTGATAAAATTCAGTATTTTTAAGTCAAATTTATTTTGGGGTGTCCTAAGACGGGGATGTTTGGAAACTCAGGATAAGCAATATAAAATAAGGCAATATTGAACTCATTGAAATTCTGGATTCATTAACAAGCATAATGATTAATGTCTTTCTTCTTTTTTATATTTGTGAATTTCTGGGACTTCCAAGGCAATTTTATCTGGAAATTAGTGTCAGTCTCATCCTTTGTGCAAGTATAACTAAATAATGAACTATAAAATTTTTGCACACCATGATACATTTTTATAATTTTGCTCCATGCCTGTGTACATTTACACTTACTCACCCTAACTTACAGCACCTGTTGCATATACCAAGTTTCACACTTATGTATCCACAGCCTATGATTGCCAGTCTTGAATAGCCTCTTTGCTTTAAAAGAAGACTGATGAAAACGCCTGTGAGCAATTAGCAGGACTCTCTATTCATAGTGTCAGCAACATCAATACTCTCATCGCTAGTAGAAAAACCGAGTTTGATGCAAACTGAACAGGAACTGTGATTTCTCAGCCTTGTAGTAAATGGACCTTAAGAGCGTTATTATTATAACCTTGGCATATGCATCAAAGTCCCTGTTCAAGGCAACTGTGAATACAGTACTAGATTTAAATAAATGTCATACTTCCCACTGTCAGTTAATCACTTCGCAGTTCCTTGCAGTTCTATCTACTGCAATGTGTTTCAGCAACAGCTAAAATTATAATACAGGCCTCCCACCTTTTATTTGTAATATGTCACATACTGCAGGTCTCCTTGAGTTTGAAACTCTGGTGTAATCAGCTCACACGAACTACTTAGAATCATTTGTACTGTTCAGAAAAAAACAGATGTACTCTGTATTGATGCAGCATGTATAAAGCATTTTAACTGTGTCATCTTAAAACAAATTACAAAAATCTCTTTGCAAGAAAATCTCGAAGAATTGTTTTAAAGAAAAAAAATGGTAAAAGACATTTGTTGGACTTGTAGAACAATGTAGAATGTCACTTCATAAAAATGGCACACCAAGGCTCCTGGGAAGTCAAATTACATTACTTGAAAAGTGTCAAGCCTGTAATACCAGATTTTCAGAACATTTGCACAATTCCAAGCAGAATATCTGCAACATAATAAACTATCCATCTCAAACATTTGGTATCCAAATAAATAAGCTGAGAATTAAGGATAAGTTTGAGCCTCTTTATCCCAACTATTGCTGATGTTATGATTTGGCAAAATTCTGAATCAAACCATTTGAATCTTTGTCTGAATGCCTGAAATCTAAACCTTAATTCAGCTCAAAACTTTTGCCTTATATTGTCTGTCTAGTCTATCATGCCTTTACAGGGTATGAGAGAAGGCACATGCACAGCTGTGAAGGAAAGAAAATATGACCTCCTAACTCCACACCAGTAAAGCAACTGTTAAAGGTGTGGTCTCCAGAGAGCTCAGAAATTTAGCAACTAGTTGTATACACCTGGAACACTGATACGTCATTTTATCTTTTGATGGATGAGGCAGGTTCTCTTCTACACCAGATTTCTATGGGATCAGAAATAGGAAGAGCAAAACCTGATACAGTTGTACGTTCTTCCACTCCTGTCTTGCTATTGCTCTTATCCTCCTTTAAAAGAATATTTGATATCATTTCACTGGAGTTTGACATGAACTAGTGCACCACAGAGCTCCCACCTCTAACCAAGAAGGCCTGTCCCAATCTCTTTATTCCTTTCAGAACAGCAATTTTTAATCTGCAGGAAATTTTTCCCGGGTAGGGAAAATTACGTGTCTTCCAATGCGTTGGAAAATATACAATGACTTCTCTTTTTCTGAATAGACAATCGAGTTAGTTACAAGTAAAAATAATAAACTGTCCTGTTTTCAGCTAAGATAGAGTTAATTTTCTTCCTGGTAGCTGTCACAGTGCTGTGTTTTGGATTTAATATTAGAAGAATGTTGATAACACACTAATGTTTCAGTTATTGCTAAGTAGTGTTTACACCAGTCAAGGATGTTTTCAGCTTCCCATGCTCTGCCAGATGCACAAGAAGCTGGGAGGGGACACAGCCAGGACTGCTGACCCCAACTGGCCAAAGGGCTATTCCAGACCATATGGCATCATGTTTGGGGGAAGCTGGCTGGGGCAATGGGTGGGAGAACTGCAATTGCTGCTCGGGGATGGGATGGGCGTCGGTCAGTGGGTGGTGAGCATTGCATTGTGTATCACTTGCTTTGTATATTATTATTATTATTACTAATAGCATTGTTATTACCGCTGTTATTTTAGTTCATTTTATTTCCATTATTAAACTGTTCTTATCTCAACCCATGAGTTTTCTCTTACAACTCTCTCCCCCATCCCTCTGAGGGAGGTGGGAGTGAGCAAGCAGCTGTGTGGTGCTTAGTTGCTGGCTGGGGTTAAACCACGACACAAAGTTGTAGTTACCTGGGAAAGTTCTCCACAGATAATGATTTTATGGTGGAAAGTATTGAAAAAAATACATTCTTGTCAGTCCACATGAGCTCTCTATCAAACACACACTCAATAAATAGTTATAAACATGTGTAAGTATGACAAAGCCATCACCAGCCAGCATTCAGTAGGCCTTGGAGGTCACTCCCCCCTAAAGTGAGTGAGTATCCATCACTCTAAAAGCTTGATGCCTCACAAACTGAGCAACTTCGTCTCTCAGCTAATTTGAAGCATTAGTCTTGCCCCTGCTTCCCCCCATTTGCTGCTGAATAATACAGTAATCATAACCTCTTTGTCTGTCTGGTTTTGTCATCAAGCTGTAATCCAAATTCACTCAGGTCTATAGATTTTTGGTTTTGTGCTCTAGTTCCAGAGGAACTCCATTTCCATTTCTGCACAGCAGATATTTATGTAAGCAAAACCATGCCCTCTTATTTTTGCTATATAACTGGCAATGTTTGTTCTCTCTTTTTCCTTCCTCTTTCTCTCCTTTCCTTCTACAAATAGCCAAAGCTCACTTTAGACAATTCCTGAATCTTTCTGACAGTTAAAAACTGTGATCAGACAGGGTGAATGATTCCACTGAATTTTGATGTCATCTTTCCCTGCCTAAGAAGTGACCTGATCTGAACTGTAATCAGAACACAGAAAATGGTGCTTCTTTAGCAGGGTTTCTTCCTCAGTCATGGCATATCTTCACACAAAATGCATCTACAAGATGTAGACTTTCAGTCACAAGACTTTTTCTCTCTTACTTATTATAAATTGAAGTTAATATTATTAGCAACCTATACTAAGTCTGTGATTCTTTCTTGCAGTTGTGACAGTTTTATATTGTATTTATTAATAATACATACGGTGAGATGACGTTTGAGGGAAGGTATCAGGTAGTCAATGGCAACTTTATAGTCAATGAACTTCAAAGGACATTAAACAAACTTTCTTGTGCTTTAATTTTTCATTTGACATTGTATGCCTTTTTTCGCTCATTTGATTTTTAAATCCAAATATTCATGTTTGAAATAGTACTGTGGTGCATGCACACAAAAAATAGCTTAAAAGCAGTATTCAAAATGAAATTTTAAATGGACCTTAAGGTTCTTGACGTTTTTGGTGGATTTTTTTTAAGAGTTTTCTGTGGGTTTCTTATCTCACTGCTAACAGCTTTGCAGCAATTCTCAGTACATTTAGCAATATTACTGCATCCCGCTAGTCTTAAATCTAACTTGATTAAAATAATGTGAGTGAAACCTGTACATGTTTGTGTCTTCAGTCCCCCAAAAATAAAAGTTTAAATGGGTGAGATAGTAGCAGAACAATTTATGAAGTGGTATCCAATAATGTTATAGCCACAGAGGAGGAAATTAAGGTGTAAAACTTACTACAGCGTTGGTTAAACCTTCCTGGAGTTGAAAATTCATGTGTGGTCCTAATGCACAAAGATTCATAGAAACTTTTAGGTTGGAAAAGATCTTTCAGATCGTCAAGTCAAACCATTAACCTAACACTGCCATCCCACCACTAAACCATATCCCTAAGCACCTCGTCTACCTGTCTTTTAAATACCATGACCAATGTTAACAGGTATTTTACAGCTTTATTTGGCCTTTCAGCAACTGAGCTATGGGAGCTTCATATAAATGGCATCCCTGCAAAAAAGAGCAATGAAATTTCCAGGATCCTGTATGGCTTAAGTGTATTTTCCATAATTCTGTTTTTATGGTCATTCTGAGCTTCTAGACTAATTCTTCAGGGTACCCTGACAACTGACACCTAAACAAATATAGAAATAGGTTTTGTACACTTTCTGAACATGATCAGTCTTTAATTTCTGTGATAAATATAGAATTGATGTTATTGATGTATCTATTTATACATATATGAAAATACTTTATACATTTAAATAGCCCATGCAACAAAAATAATAATGCATGCATATAAGTATCAATATAATACCTGCTATAATTGTATGTAGCTATCTATAACATACATATGATGCATCAAAATGCATATATTGCATAAGTTGTGTATGGCAAGAAAGCCAACATAATAGTTTTTATATTTATCTTCCAACACCCTTTGCTTATTTAAAACTAAGGAGCATCTGATGACTGTATACCAAAGGTTAGCATCACCTCTATTAGTGTCCAAAAGAATAGTTTTTTACCTTAGAACTATTAGTAGGCACAAAACTATTAAACTAGAGAATGGTAGCCAGAAAAAAATCAGGAAGGAAAAAAATGAAGGAAGGGGTCAACATTACCAGACTACAGAACACGAATGGGGTAAGAAAGAGAAAGAAATCCCAATATCAGAAGGGGAAGGGAAGCAAGGGAGGGGGAAAATTAGAGAGACCTATCATGTCCTTGCTTATTTCCTTTCCAGTTATTTCTTAAGTAACACAAATTCTGACAAACATATGAAGCCATTTAATGTAGGACTTGAAAACTGCCATAGGTTTAGTGATCTCAGTTCTCACAGAAATTCCTTACTGCACTGAGATCATGTCAGAAAAATACAAGCCTAATAAAAGCACACTTTTGCACACTAGCTGGATGACCTGTTTCCTTGTATGAGCTATGACAGGAGAAAGAGTGAGACTTTTCCACTCACTTCGAAGAAAACTTCTCTGGAGTTCAGTGACCTGACAATGTATCTGATTAAGAACTGGCAACCCTAAACCACACTCATAGTATACAGAAACTCACTCATTGTATATAGAAATCTGTTCCCTCTTTGTTCTCAAACTTGTAAAGCTTTTATTTTTCCTGTACCTGTTTGATAAGGAACATTTATTCTGCTTCCACTCTAGCAGCAGGGCATAAATGTGACTCACAGGAGTTCCACATTTTGAATAAAAGCTAAGCATAATCTATTGCTTTTTAGGAATAACTAACGTCTGGAACAGCTGTTATTTCTTGTTGAAGCTAGAGGATGAATCCAGATTATTTAAAGTGTTCATTCTCAGTGTTCATATGGGACGTGGAAAACTTTAATGTTATCTGTGTGACAATGGAGCACTTCTGAAATATTCAAAACAATATTGTCTAATCAGTAGATCACAGAATCATAGAATATTTTGGGTTGGAAGGAACCCCTAGAGGTCATCGAGTTCAACCCTCCCATCAGTGAGCAGGGACACCGCTAAGTAGATCAGGTTGCTCAGAGCCCTGTCCAACCTGGCCTTGAATGTTTCCAGGGATGGGAAAGTTGAAAAATGGTGATGAAAAGTTGCAAAAGAGTTCAGAGTGTACAACACAAATAACATAAGACAAATATGATAATTTTCACATGGATAATGGTTTTTAAAAACATACTGCAGGAGAAACAGGTATTATCCATATTTGCCTCAAAAGAAAAGTTAGACAAAAAATTTCAATAGAACTCTATATCAGAATACTTTACAGAAGTGGATTGCCACAGATACTCTATCAGAATTTTATTTCAAAATAAAGCATAAGAACAAATAATTTATTTGCCTGAAACATATATTGTTTTAAGGATATGAAATTCTAATTTCCATTTTTGTATTTTGTATTTTGTAATGACCTTTTTTAATGTAAAATACATGAACTAGAAGAAATCCGTATCAAAATAAAGTATTTTTAAGAACTTGAAACAAGGCCAAGGTTTTTTTAAATTTCAAGGGTGTGAGGGAATAGTTTTCCTTAGCTAGGAAATTTTAAATGTTTTGTTTTCATAAGTAAGACAGATCTGTAAATCTCAAATTCTTTAACAAATAAATTTCTCAATCTCTCAGCTATCCTACGACCCAGCAGGGAAATAGGAGGGATACGTTAAACCATTGCAGCTATTTGTTTGCTGTTTACAGTTTTGATTTGAGCATATATATATATATTAATGGATGACAATTACAAGCCTGGAGAGAATCTGCGAAGGACCCCACAAAAGCTCCTCTACTGGAGCTCACCACCAAACCCCAAGTCTGTGGAGTATAATGTAAAACACCAGTTAAGTCAAAAAAAAAATGAAAGCCTTCCAGTATCCCATTGTTTTCATAAATGAGTTTGGATTTCATCTCACAGATGATATAGAATTCATTTACCTTGGCTTCTAGGACAAAAGCTAAGCACCTGTAAAACACCTTGGTAAAGCAGAATGGGGCTAGCAGTCAATTGGTAGGCAAGCCCAAGTGCACCAATTTCCCAGTCCAGGGATTATTTGGTGGACGAGCTGCTTTGTAAGCACCCAGCTGGCCACTAAGCCCTGCACTGGGTGCACGGAGGGGATATTTTTGTCACATGTATTATACTTCACCTGTCACACTCAGGGGAGTTCAAGAGAACCTCGTGAGAGTGATGGACCTTCCCCTACACGCATGGGGTTTTCACTTCAGGTAGGTAGGAACCAGTGCTAGAATTCTGAATGCTCATGTTCAATGACAGCCTCTGTTGCACATATGGTAGCATTCCTCACTTTCTGTACACTTTCTGAACACCAGCACTGTGATGTGAAATATCAGCTGACAGATGCACTGCTTACACAAACATTTTCTCCCA